>NC_083482.1:3128486-3178486 GCF_030014155.1 Tachysurus vachellii | reverse complement strand
GCCCAAGGAGTCACATTCGTCTCTAGAGTAAGGGTCAGAACCTCTGTGGGAAACTGCACCATGCCTCATTGGCACCAAGCGATAAAGTGGAAACGTTGACCTTGTGTTCATCTATAGGCATATTTCCAATCTTTCATGAGGGTTGAGAAATTCAAGCTGACTCTCACAAACACCATTGATTGGCTAGTGCTGCTGATCGGCAGGGAACAGAGTGACGATGTCCCACCGACTCAGAAAGATGGCACGGCCATTTAATCTCCATTTTTCTCAGAAGGTAGAATCAAAATGTTTCCTAAGCACTTGATTATATTTTCAGACCCACTCGTATTGTGTTTCGCGGAGAGGACGGTGCAAGCCAAGAACGCCGATGAGAGCGTAGAAGGTAATAAAAGTTTGGAGGGAAATTGGTCTTGGGAGGTCAAGCCAAAAATCTGTTAATGGCAAAAGGGGAATAACGAGGCTATGAGAAAAGCAGAACCTTAAGGTGAAATTCAACCTTCAAGCCCAATGAATAATAAAAAAGAAAACGGGATCGAGCCACAATCTCACCCTGGGTCAGAACCTCATGAACATATAGTTCCTTTATGTTCATGTGACATGAACTCACTCTCATGTATGCACACATCCATCAGCTCCAGTCAGAGTGCTGAAAACATCTCGCCCCTAAACTATGACCTCATAGTTTTTTTTTTTTTTGTTTTTTTTTTTTGGAATGACTGATGTGGAGAAGGAATAACAGTGTGAGTCAGAGCCATTTATCTTCATGTGCACTGCAGCTACATTTCAATCACCATGACAACCAAACGCACTTTAAACTGCCTCAAAGCAAAGTGAGCTGGTGAGATGATGTTTTTATTTTTTTTTGCTGAGCTCAGTCCATAGAAACACACACACACTATCGCTTGAACGCAGAGAGGGAAACTAAGTGTGTTACAAGAGCTCACGAGTTTACTTAAAGACTTCAGGGAGCGACACAGGGCCAAGAAACATCAGCCAGGTCATTAATACTGCAAGGTGATTAATGAACCATCATGGAACCAGGAGCTACTTTTTTTCTATCCAGACCAATAAAAATAAGACAGAAAAAATGATTTTCCCTTAGATGATGCTTTATTTCTGCTCTAGTGTGTGTGTGTGTGTGTGAGAGAGAGAGATATCTTATGTTCTATATGCAGGACATTTCTTTGATGTAGAAGTTTTCAGAACGTTCCACATGACACGCTACATTTTTTCATCTCATTCATACCAAGAGACAAATATATGGAAGAGAATCTGAAGAGGGAAAATCTAACATAAATGATAATAGGAACAACATTAAAAGTAATCACAAATGGGTAAAAAAGACACCTGCACCAAAAAGGAGCACCTACAGCTTCTATAAACGTGCAACCCAATAGTTTTTCTTGGAACCCTGATGTCCCATGACCTGCATTTGCTTAATGGAACATGATCAGCTCTTAAAATTTATGACACGGTAATGTTTAATGCATCTTGTTGAGATTTTATAACAATAAGACTGTCAATAGTAAAGCATGACATCAACATGACAGTGAATCAAATCACATTTGAGGTGACTTTTTAGTGGAAATGATATTAATGTGGGGGGCACGGTGGCTTAGTGGTTAGCACGTTCGCCTCACACCTCCAGGGTTGGGGGTTCGATTCCCACCTCCACCTTGTGTGTGTGGAGTTTGCATGTTCTCCCTGTGCCTCGGGGGTTTCCTCAGGGTACTCTGGTTTCCTTCCCCAAACCAAAGACATGCATGGTAGGTTGATTGGCATCTCTGGAAAATTGTCCATAGTGTGTGATTGTGTGAGTGAATGAGAGTGTGTGTGTGTGTGCCCTGCGATGGGTTGGCACTCCGTCCAGGGTGTATCCTGCCTTGATGCCCTATGATGCCTGAGATAGGCACAGGCTCCCCGTGACCCGAGGTAGTTCGGATAAGCGGTAGAAGATGAGTGAGTGAGTGAGTGAATGATATTAATGCTAATTTATTGCATGGTCACTTTGTCAGTAATCACATTTACAGTGCAGATAAAGCTCTGAAGTCCACCAGCAGGGCGAGTCTCCAGTACTGTGTGTGTGTGTGTGTGTGTGTGTGTGTGTGTGTGTGTGTGTGTGTGTTGATGAAGCCCATATAACTCTCAATACGCCCCAGAACTTTACTACTGATTACACCATCATTATTTATTTCCTTCAGGGTGTGTGTATGTGTACTAGCATGACATTTTTCCTGTTCTTCTCTCAGCTGAGTTTTTCTGTTGTTATTCATTATTATCAAGACCGGTAGACTGTGAGACACAAAGCTGCCGTTTGTCTTCATCAAAATTGGACCGATAAATTTCCGGCACATTCTCTTTTATATGATTTCTTAATACCAAGTACAAAAAAAAACAAGCTATTTATTTAGGTTTCGATACCTGTTCCAGATGCCAATGAAATGCTACGGCTGTTGTTGTTTGTTGTTGATATTTTAACCTCAGAAATGTAAGCTAAGCACAGCCTCAATGTTAAGCTTGTAGCATGTGGTGCTTTCTTGGTTATTATTGTTACTATTATTATCTTTTTTAAGATAATAGTATATTAAAGTGAAGCTGTTCATCACAGAAAGCCAGATCCAGCCAGTCTTGCATGTGGTGTTGTAGCATAACATTTAGTAGCTAGCAAACAACGCTCTTAGCGAGCTAGCTGGCTACTTTTAACTTTAATCTTAACATAAGTGAAAAGTTGCCTAACATTATTGAGCTACCTTTGGAAAAATAAGCTTAGCTAAATGCTAGCTAGCTAGCTGATGAGAGAAATATCAATAAATAAAGTGTTTGTTAACATCCTGTATGTAGATGGCAGTATACAGATGGCAGATGGCAGTGTGTTTCAGGGGATAGTAGTAGAAAAAATTTCAGTGGAATGTTCTAACCTGTTCTGCCCCCTAAGCGGGTTGAATTTAAAAAATCAGCAACTGGAGCGATTCAGTCAGAGACTGAAGAGAGAAGGTAGATGATGTGCTTCACATACCTTTAACATGACGTGTGTTTAAACTGACAGATACAGTGATGTGGAAGTGTACCAGACATGAAATGTACGGAACGTTATATACACGTTTTCAGTCCTTAAACGTACTGTTTTTGCTCTTTGTTATTTACCACTACAGGTTATGAGGAAGACATTTCCTTTCCGATTCATTTTGCTCTATAGATTATTCAGTCATCGTTCATCAGCTTCACTAAAGGGGCGTAAGATTCAGAGGCTATCCCGGGAATACTGGGAGTGTGCAAAAATCCACCCTGGATGAGACACCAGTCTATGACACACACTTATTCATCATGTTTTTGTGAGGTTAAAGAAATCCATCAGAAACCCATATGGAGAGAATATATATAGAGAGATTCCTAAAAGTTATTATCCTGAGGCCAGGATAGAATCAGGACTGTAGGGTGGAAAGACTACCCACTTAGCCACAATACTGCTAATGCGTTCCCAGTCATAAATAAAGGGAAGGATGTCTATGAGGTTACGAGAATAAGAGTAAATTGTAACAAGAGTATACTGTTCTCTGTAGAACAAGTATTACGTCTAGCCTACATAAAAAAGGGAATAAGGTTTTCTTATATGGTGAAATGTCTCAAAACCAGACAAGACCAACTAACTGTGATGTGAAGGAAAAGAATCAATCTCTTCACACCTATCCATCACTGATCGTGTTTCTATACCAGCAAATATAATAAAAACAATCGTATTAAATACTGTAGAAGCGGTTTAACACCACTGAGGACAGAAACACCTTCATAACTTAATCACCGAAGTACAAACCAACCAAATATTAAGGTTATGACGATAATCAAGAAAATGTCTACTAATTACAATATTAGCATATTGGTCTCTATGGAGAAATGTATACAAAGCTTTTTAGGAAGATCTTTCTTTTGCTGCTCGTTTTTCTAATCCATCCTTTTTGGTAAACTTGAACGCTGAACTTAAAATATATCTGTATTGTTATGAGAAGAGGAGAGAGAGAGAGAGAGAGAGAGAGAGAGAGAGAGAGAGAGAGAGAATAGGAGAACAATCAGGGTTCAGTGATCAGTATTGCCAGTATTGTTGTATTGAAACAGCTGTGTTTGTGTGTGTGTGTGTGTGAGAGAGAGAGAGAGAGAGAGAGAGAGAGAGAGACACACACACACACACACACACACACACGCACGCACACACAGTTATACTATAATTAAGCTTTAAGCTTGGTGCCTTTTGCAACCTTTGACTTCAAAAGTTGTTGATTAAGACGCCGTGCCAGAGGAAACACACAGATGTAGTGAGATTGCAGTCATGAGCAATTCATCTGGAGCTCGCTGTTGATTTGGGAGAAATTCCAGTAAAAACTTGGCGTGTTTCAGGTCTGAAGTGCAGTGGAACCACAGAGCTCAGGCTCGTGTTTCACTTTATGGAAATGTGTGTCGTGAGTGCATAGCTGTTTTATAGGTAAAATATGAATCATGAAGCTTGGAAAGGCGGTAAAACGTTTTACTGTGTCCTCACACAACTTACTTTGGCCCTTTCTCCTTTTTTCTGTTTTTTTCACTCATCAGTTTTCACACTATATTCAACAACATTCGCTTTTCTCTTTTCTGCACTCTGCAGTTATTGTAGGTGTTTAACAGATAAACTATTCGTTACAGTCTGATTAGCTGATAATACAGCAGTCTGCTTTTTATTATTAAAAAAACAAAACTTCCTAATAAGGGTATATTTGAGGACAATAACACATGGTTTCTTCTCAGAATCCATGAGAACTATTCTTCTGAAGAAAGTTACTGGTTTCTTGGTTATTATTGGTTTATGGTTTTTTTGGTTTCTAGCAAAGGCCATAGTTTTCTTGCTTCCGTACTTCTTTCTTCTGTTTCTTCTGAGCAAAGCAATCGGTTCTTTTGCTGGCATTTTAGGCCAATAGGCACATAGTGTACTCATAAAACTATATTAATTATTTTTTACAGTTTCTCTCGGGGGGCACGGTGGCTTAGTGGTTAGCACATTCACCTCACACCTCCAGGGTTGGGGGTTCGATTCCCGCCTCTGCCTTGTGTGTGTGGAGTTTGCATGTTCTCCCTGTGCTTCGGGGGTTTCCTCCGGGTACTCCGGTTTCCTCCCCCGGTCCAAAGACATGCATGGTAGGTTGATTGGCATCTCTGGAAAATTGTCCGTAGTGTGTGATTGCATGAGTGAATGAGAGTGTGTGTGTGTGCCCTGCGATGGGTTGGCACTCCGTCCAGGGTGTATCCTGCCTTGATGCCCGATGACGCCTGAGATAGGCACAGGCTCCCCGTGACCCGAGGTAGTTCGGATAAGCGGTAGAAGATGAGTGAGAGAGAGAGTTTTCTCTCAATGTTTTCACTCCCTAACCAAGATGAAGTGCATCTTTCTGAAACAAGTTATATAAATGTGCTTGGAGAAAAGCTACCCATAATAGGTTAGCATCACTAGCAGGACAGATATCATCTGCTGTACTCCTGATGTCAGTTGACAATGGCATTGGTAACTTTCAGACTCAGGAGCTCCTGACAAGAGGGTGAAACTTTAGACTGATGTACCCAGGAATAGTTATTTTCACAATGTAGTATTGGCACATGTCTACCTTCTCGAAAGGAGCAATAGAAACCAGACCCCTATTAAATATATCAGATCTGGAGATTCAGTTTTCAGCTATGGGTAGAGACCCAGCATGAGTCTGGACTCAGTTCAGAACTCAAAACTTAAATCTTGCTTGATTAACACATCTGGATCAAATCAGCCATATGGGCAGATTCCAGCTGCAGGCCAGTCCTTAAAACAACTCAAACCAATCATGTTCTCCTTATCAATCTAGATGGTTACTAGGCTGAGTCGCTTTATTGTTATTATTATTAATGATTCCCAAATTCCTGAGTAGCTCTAGTGCACTGCACTGGGTTGTGTTTCTGCTTTAATACACATATGTACATGCCTGATGAGTGCAGCCAGATGTGCTAGCGCAGGAAACTAACTGAAATGTTCTGGGCTGATCGAAATTGGGAACGATGAAAAATAAGCTCTAGCTAACTTGCAATTGAGATTATTATTTATAAAACTGATTGGGGCCAAAATCCATCTGATTCTATCCAGATGTGGAAACCTTATATTACCTTCACATTATAGTGCATTACGTTCAATCATCTGGAGAAGACTTATCCAAAGCTACAGTATGTAGAAGTGAGGCACAGTTTAGGTACTTTCTCAATGTCCTGATGGTTCTCTGTCGGAACTGGGATTTGAATGATCAATGATCTGGTTACTAGCAAAAGGCCATAGGTTCCTTGGTTCCATACTCTGGAGGCAGCACTACATGGATCCTCCTCAGTAAAGCAATCAGATCTTCTCCTAAAATTGTTATTCTTTAACCACCGTTTGCCAATGTGGCCTATCAAGTGATGGCCACCAAACCAGGAGGACGAGGGCTTTTATCGTTATTGTTACAGATGCTCATCTTCAGATGATGACTGTCCTTCAGTCAAAAGTTAATAATACAGTAGCTTCTCATATTTTATCATAGTGTTCTTTTATCCACTAAAACGTCTGGATCTAAATAATAAACAAGCCACTGACTTTTCATCCCATCCAAGTTTGTCCTAAAAAAGTGTATAAAAAAGGGTATCTGATGAAGGACTATCATCCCATACAGGGTGTATTCTTGTCTCGCTTGTCTAGCATTCCCGAGATGTCTTTTTAGCTCCCCCCCTCCATATTCTCCAGTTAGATTGGGAAACAGTTAGCTTTTCCCATGAAAAGTCACACAGTAGCAGTGTAACCACAACTGCCCGGTCAACAACTAAACTGCCCCCAGTGTTTGTTAACACTTTGGTGCTCTTCCCCTTTTCCGTGACTGTAAATAGAACCTTCGAAATAGGCTTAGTGAAGAGGTCTAGGCTTAATCATAAAATTTTCTTTTTATTGAACATTTATGCAAACATTTTGTGTTTGTCCTGTCCCATTAGGTTTGTTTTTATGCCTGAGAAATTGCGATAAGATCTCAGGCACAAATCGGGATTATAACCTGCAACCACTGAGTATGTATTCAGTGTAGGATGTGTGTATGTGTGTGTGTGTGTGTGTGTGTTTAGGTTTTAAGAGTGTTATCTCACCAGCATGTGAACTCGGTGCAGAATTTGGCTCGTTTAGGAGGTACATATTTGTTCAGAGTGTGAAGAGTAAATAAGGTGAAAACGTCTTGTAAATGAGAAATTTGTCAATGCTCTTGGACTGTTCCGTTTCTCAAAAAAGTCGCATTAATTGTACTTATGGGACCCTTTTGTTTTGTCTCTTGGGGAACCCCAGACGTCATGGAACCAAAAAAAAAAAAAAAACCCTGAAAAAGCAATAAAATGACTGTAATTAGGGGTCATGCTCACTTTGACAGTGGTCCATGAGGACTGATTCATTGTGAACGTGTGTGTGTGTGTGTGTGTGTGTGTGTGTGTGTGTGTGTGTGTGTGTGTTCATATATTTATCCCGTTGTGCTTACCAAAAATACTAAATGTCCTCCCAATTGTAGGATACGGTCATATGTGCTCATAATGTCATCAAACCCACTAGAGTGTTTTGGTGTAAGTGAATAATAGTGTGTGTGTGTGTGTGTGTGTGTGTGTGTGTGTGTGTACTTTATTAAGTCCTGCACACACTGGACTCGACATACGCCTAAATGATGATTAATGCTGTAACAAGGACAGGATGTGAGGACACTCTGTCACAATTGGGAAGTCCAGATAGGAGCCATAACACACTTGAACAGAGAATTCGGGGAGTATGTCGGGTGAACGGATGAAGAATGTGTTTAAGTAACACAACAGAACAGCATTCATCTGTTCTGTCTATTGTGCACATGTGTGTGTGTTTATTATGCTCTCCAAAAAAGGGTGTCTCCGTAGACTCTAGCATTTTTAGGACTTATAGCAATTTGTCATGTATATGCATGTCCAGTGTCACTGGATTCAGTTATCACTGTCCACAGATTTGTTCCGGGAAAACTTAACTAATCTAAACATAGACGATCATATGCACACTAAAAGAAAACAGCTGTGTGTGTTTTGTTTATTAGTAGAATTACAGATTATTACAATACCGAAGTCACTTAATAATTAAAGTGTTTGGACGTCTTGTCTTTTAAATTCTGGACAGTTCCTTTTGTGATAAGTCTTCGTGTGTACACATTAAGGGAGGCACGGTGGCTTAGTGGTTAGCACGTACGCCTCACACCTCCAGGGTTGGGGGTTCGATTCCCGCCTCCGCCTTGTGTGTGTGGAGTTTGCATGTTCTCCCTGTGCCTCTGGGGTTTCCTCCGAGTACTCCGGTTTCCTCCCCCGGTCCAAAGACATGCATGGTAGGTTGATTGGCATCTCTGGAAAAATTGTTCGTAGTGTGTGATTGCGTGAGTGAATGAGTGAGTGTGTGCCCTGTGATGGGTTGGCACTCCGTCCAGGGTGTAATCTGCCTTGATGCCCGATGACGCCTGAGATAGGCACAGGCTCCCCGTGACCCGAGGTAGTTCAGATAAGCGGTAGAAAATGAGTGAGTGAGTGAGTGAGTGAGTGTACGTGTTATGATTTCATGACCTCAGTTTGTGAACCACCTGTGTGTGTGTGTGTGTGTGTGACATTCTACACTTATGAGAACACGATTATTCTGGCCTTCCTGCTCTCTGTAGCACTTACTGTGTTTGTTTAGCCTGGTTATGGTTTTAAAATGTTCACTTGCCATGTTCCATCAATAACACAGACACACAAACACACACACACACACACATCTTCATCCATCCAATCTTCAGGTTTTCTTGCATGACATGTTTGCCTCCACAAACATCTCCACAAGACGTATACCAAGACCGTCAACATTTCTCCATAAGAGGTCAGTTGGGTTGACATATGAAGTTTAAAGGTCATAGCATATGAGTTCAGCCTCGTCAAACCATTCAGTGTTACCTCATGCACTTGGATAGGATAACAAGGAGGCGGGGTCATCTTGGAAAAGACCACAACCACCTTGGATAGATGTGACACAGAATGGTTTGGGTGGGAATGCCTTTTGATTGGTTCAAACTGACAGGAAGGTAGCAACCAAGGTGAGAAGAAAAGCATCTTCGATCACTACAGGATGGGCTACAGGACTGTTAGATGGGAACAGTAATATGGGTGTCAGTAGTAGGGTCAGGGTCAGTGTTATTTTCATACACACACATTGCCGTCCTGCAGGAAACAGAGCACAGTGTTAATGATATGTCACCGGGTAGAGGATGCGTTTACATTCTCTTACATGATACAGGGAATGTTCCTGAATCTCCTCCTCCTCCTCTGTCACCCCTCCCAATTCCTCGTTCCCTTCATCTCTTCCCTGACACAGATCGTCGTGCTCCTCAGCGAGGCCGTGGGAAGATTCCCTTCTGGAAACAAAATTCAAAACACGAATAAGAAGCACGCGGTCTCTGGGTAAACCATACACACTGAAGCTATATATATATCATAGTGAGGCCTCATCCTCTGCTCCCTCCCTGCTCTCTTTTTCTATCTCTCTCCTACTAATAGGATCCCAAACGTAAGGAGCAGGCCACTGTTTCACATTACTGCACTTAGACTTCAGCACCAGCTTATTTTTAGGTGACTAGAGAGCGACGTACAGGAAATACTAGGATTACAGTTAAGTGTGAAGTGTGGGTGTGCATAACATATCACTAGGTCAAGAAACTAAAAACTAGAAACTAGAAACTAAATAACTTATACGGTACAGCTGTCGATGTTTTGATCAGTAAAGCTGTTCTATTTTGCTTGATAAATATACGCGTAAGGCTAGTGTCAAGTCCCTCCGAAATTGAGTGGGTGTCATGGCTCTGGTCTCTTAGCTCCCTGTAATTCCTGCTTTCAGTCATATCAATTTAGGTATTCACTAAATTCCAGAGGTTTCGTTACCACAACGTAAAATGGGCGTGTTTCTGTAGGTCTTGGAAAAACGCCCTCTTTCAAAAAAAGAGCGTACCTACGATGGATAATGAAGGACAAAACAGTCATACAGGTAGATTTTATATTTTATATCTATTATGCTTTATTATCTTACAGTTAAGCTGTTTTCGAAAACAAATAAACAACCAAAAACTACGGTCATGGTTAGGGTTAGGTTTAGATTATCAAATAGGCCACGCCTACCCGATGTCTGTTACGCTGTTCTGAAATCCCTGGAAATAAGTGCATCCCATCAATTTACTTGCCTAGACATGACAATAAATATTTTATTGAAACATCAATTCAAACATTTTCCCAGTTTGCTGTGTTAATGATCGAAATACAGGGGAAATACCAACGATATTTGTTTACAGTTAGCTTTGTTTACTGTGCAGTATGATTGAGGTCTCTCACCAAGTACATAACCTCAAACCTGCATACTGTCAGGTGTATTCACTGTTAGCAAGCTTAGATTGCATGTGTAGGTCAAGAGCTTTGGCTTGATGTTTTAAAAAACAAAAACATCCACTCAACAAATGACCATCTGCGTTGAGCTGAAAACACCTCATTTAACTGCTGCTACTACATACATGTTTAGAATTGTTACACAATGTACGTTATAATACAGTATGCACACTGGTCAGCATTATTTTGTGTACTTTGTGTATTTTGTCTTGTAATGATTTGTATTGTTTGTTTGCCTCGCACTGTTGCACTAGGTTGCACTTTATGTGGCTAGGACTTAAGTCTTTAGCTCTGTTTTGTTTTCAGTGAGACTGGGTTCCAGTCAGCCAAGACCAGGAATCGGAGGTTACAGTAGGTGCATGATAAATAATAGTTGATTGTCTAAATCATGTGGAGGGGGCACGGTGGCTTAGTGGTTAGCACGTTCGCCTCACACCTCCAGGGTTGGGGTTCGATTCCCGCCTCCACCTTGTGTGTGTGGAGTTTGCATGTTCTCCCCGTGCCTCGGGGGTTTCCTCCGGGTACTTCGGTTTCCTCCCCCGGTCCAAAGACATGCGTGGTAGGTTGATTGGCATCTCTGGAAAAATTGTTTGTAGTGTGTGAGTGAATGAGTGTGTGTGCCCTGCGATGGGTTGGCACTCCGTCCAGGGTGTATCCTGCCTTGATGCCCGATGACGCCTGAGATAGGCACAGGCTCCCCGTGACCTGAGGAAGTGGTAAGTGATAAGCGGTAGAAAATGAGTGAGTGAGAGTAATCATGTGGATGAACTTTCCAGTTTTGGTGAGAATGCTGCTTCAGTGCAGCCTCGGATTCTTGCTCTAGGCTGAGAAACATGGAACCAAATCTTAGATGTACAATATAGAGTCCCATTGATTTCACTTCTTTTAACATATATTCTTCATTGTACTCTCCAGACAGTGATAGTAAGAATGATTCAATTAATGCTGACCTATTAGTTAGTTTCTATACTAACAGTTCATTGTGAGAATTCTTTAACTTCATGTTTCTTACTTCTCGGATGCTTCTTGCTTTATCTGAATGTTTTCCACTCCGCTTCATCGTGTCCAGACCGGAACGTCCTGCTTCCCGAACATCTAGCGCCATCATGGCTAGAGCCTTAAAACACTATTCATTATCCAGCTCCGTCTTCTTTATTCTCTTCCCATAAAGAAACTAAAAAAAAAATGAACAATTGTGGTAAACATGCTATAAAATTAGTTCGCAAGCTATAAATATTGCGTCTTGACCCAACAGAGTCTGTCACACTGGCTACAATAGTCAGAAATGGACAGGAAAAAAGAGAGAAAAGAATATATGAGGCAGGCATGAGGTTTAGACTGAGATCCTTTACTGTGAAGAAATAATGAAAGAAATGGGATTAACAGTGACTGTGCAAGAGTTTGACAAAAAAAACACTCTCTGTGTTGTGCTTTAATTTAAGTCATAAATCCAAATCAATTTATTTATTTATTCATCTATCTATAAAATCCCTGAGACGACAGAAAATAGAAATTCCAGCAGATTGGCGAAGCAAAGAGAGTCACACATGCGGACAAAGGAAACGAGTAAAGAAAGAGACATTGAAGACTAGCACATTGATAAAGGTGGAAAAGAGGAAAAAGAGAGAATTCTGTTTCCAATTACTGAGGGAGAGACAACGAGATTGGGACAGGAAATGAGGCAATGAAGGAGGAGGAATGCCTGCAGATTCCTCCGCACGTTCTCAACTCCCACCTCTCTCCTGTGTTGTGTCAGGAGAAAGGGGGCACGTGGGGGAGGACAGGATGATGTAGAGGATGAAAAAAAGAAAGAGAAAGAGAGAGGTGGGAAGGGTTGAGAGCAGACAGCTGGATATTTAACATCATACACGAGCTATGAAGAACCATGCAGAGTGGGAGAGGACAAGGGAAAGTACCTGACTCTGTGTTTGTGTGTGTGTGTGTGTGTGTGTGTGTGCATGTGTGTACGCTTGTGGGCGTCTGTGTATTTACACAAAGTGTTTTGGAACCGGCCGTATCTAAAGAGATCTGCAACACCCTTACTGCGCTCGTGCCGATCTTGTCTTTCTCTCTCTCTCTCTCTCTCTCTCTCTCTCTCTCTCTCTCTCTGACACACACACACACTAGCAATTACTCAATCTGCACACACATACTTTCCCCACCTCTATTTATTCAGCTCAATAACACTGTTTCTCTGTTAGCATCCTGCTTAAACACACACACATTCACACATCTGACCCTCATTTGTAATAATATTCCCTCTCTGGCTTGGGTATGATCACACTGTGTGTGTCAGAGAAACAGAGAGAAACAAATAAAACCCTTTAGCTGATTAGCCTCATGCTGGATAAATCTGCTGCATTTGTTCTTTTTACCTGTGAGTACTGAACACAACACAATGTGATGTGGCAATGTTTTGAAAAAAAAGTTTGGCATCAGAAATATGTAAATATGTGTATGTGGCTGCCAACTTTTGAGTTCAGTTTAGAGTGAGGTTCTGGGGGCGGGGCTTCGGTTATGGGGAGGGGCTTATGAAGGGGCGTGGCTTGGTGTGGGAAAAAAATACAAACACAAAATCCTTGCATTAGCAGAAGTGTATTAAGTATATATTGATTGTCAAAGTATTTGGTATCTGTACAGAATTTCTTGGGAGATTTACATTTAATTTTCACAAACATTTTACAGAAATAGGATTAACACGTGCTCTATTGTAAGTGCTGGTGGCTGATTTTGCAGCCTTAATCATTGATTTGGATGGCTCCCGCTTGAAGCCTGACACTTTAGATAACATCCTATAACAGAAAAATCAAATTTATCCATACTGACACCACCACCAGTCAAATATCTGGACATGATTGATGAGTTGTGATTGATATAAATAAAATCATTTTAATATGGCATGTCATTGACTTGACATTCTGTTCTTAGAAAACAATAATTAACATTAACTACTAGGCATGTCCAGATATTTGTCATCTGGAAAGGCTTTTGTACTGTTTTTAATGATAAAGTTATGTAAAATAACTGCTCAGTGCTGCAAAACAAACAACTCTGCTAATGCTAACTTAATTCTATATAAACTCACTCACTCACTCATTTTCTACCGCTTATCCGAACTACCTCGGGTCACGGGGAACCTGTGCCTATCTCAGGCGTCATGGGGAATCAAGGCAGGATACACCCTGGACGGAGTGCCAACCCATCGCAGGGCACACACACACACTCTCATTCACTCACGCAATCACACAGTAGGGACAATTTTCCAGAGATGCCAATCAACCTACCATGCATGTCTTTGGACCGGGGGAGGAAACCAGAGTACCCGGAGGAAACCCCCAAGGCACGGGGAGAACATGCAAACTCCACACCCACAAGGCGGAGGCGGGAATCGAACCCCCAACCCTGGAGGTGTGAGGCGAACGTGCTAACCACTAAGCCACCATGCCCCCTCTCTATATAAACTATATAACAGCACAGGCCTATTAGTTACTAGCCTAAACTGAACGGAGACACGGAGCGCCCTGTAACTCACTGACCTGCCTGCGTTCACAATTCACACGGTGCAGATGGGAGGGCGAATGGCTGACTACACAGTTTATGGGAATAAATTGTGTATTTCCCTCACAATTGTCACAAAAAACTCACTACACTGTCTGTCTGGTCTCTCTGCACGTTGCTTTGCTAGATCATGTGACGCGATTTTTTTTCCTCACTGCTGCACAAGTCTGCGTGAGAATATGGGGGTGTGGCATGAGAGCGTGAGATTTGGGTCAATTGCGTGAGTCTTACGCCGAATGATTTAGCATCTATTTTGGACCAGTGCTATGTAAATTCATTAATGGCACATTTAGCATGAATGGTTAGCTTAGCTTTAGTATTAGTAAGTATTAAGCCATCAGAGATAGTTAGGAAATAAAGAGCTTTTAAAGGAACAATAAAAAAGGAATGCAGATGTATTCATTTATTAATTACTGATAAGCAAAAAATAAATCAAACTAGCTGTATTATTTAGCTCTTGCTAATAGTGTTGATTACCTCACACAGCCCAATTAGACAACGATTAGCCAAATTAGCTCATTACTGACTGAAATTTAGATTGTGGTGTGCTAGTGCTACATGCTAATGTCCATGTCAAAACAAACATTTGCGGATGTTGCAGTATAGGAAATGAAGAGGAGACGAGGAGAGTCTGCTGGTCTACAGGCCTGCTGTTGACTACATCTTTATGAGGAACTGTGGTGTTTTGTGGGATTGTGGGAGAGCAGAATAAAGTGTGTGTTGGGACCTTGGGTAAGTGTGAGTAGTGCTTCCTATCAACACCAAGGAGCTGTTAAACATCGAGAAGGGGCAAAGGGTCATGTGATCCTGCACTGTTAGCCAGCGTTGTTAGCAAGTAAGAACATTTCAGAAATGTGGAAACCAGAATCTTTATTGTTCCTTTTTGCTTGTGATTAATGCACAGCAGCAGAGATAGCAAGCAAGAGCTGCTTGGTTTTTGTTGTGATTCGTTTTAACATTTTGCTAATTTTCTGTGCAAATTCTCACCATTACATACTGGGTTTATTTCAGCATGATTTTCTATCACGTTCTGTCTTCTATCTCACAATAATATGACAAACACTTCACGTTACAAAGCTGTTTTTAGCTTTACACTTTGCCAGCATGGTTTGTATTGATACTGTAGCTTCAGAGGCTTGTTTAGCATATTTAGCAGTCCCTTTAGTCTTACAAATTCTCTCATAATTCCTTCTTTGCTTATTTAGGTTGCTCAAGCATGCTAGCAGCTATTTTGTAACACTTGGAACATTTCATGATTACAGAGACCAATCCGTACACAAAGGGAACGCTTGGCTATCTAAATTAGTTTTACCTGAAGCCCCCCAGATCAATAAAGCACTTTTTTCTGAGGTTCTACATTTAAAAAAGGTTCTCCCAGTAGGCCAAGAATTTTTATTTTTTATGATAGTTCTCAAGAGAATCAATTGAAGTTGTGCACTTTTTGAAAGCTAATTGTTTTCTACTAGATTGATTGTAATTGGAACCCTCTCTGAAACGGGAACCTACATACTAAGTAAGTGTTTCTCAAGAGTTCTTCTGATGCTTAAGGTTTGCTAATTGTGGTCAAGTTGGAACCTGCTATAATAGGAAAACACCATTTTACATCTAGATGGACCACCTAAAGAGCCCTTGCATGTTATTGCATGTTTCTATGGGGCTTTTTACACCTGGTCACTTTATGCGTTTTCTGTGATCAGATAGCTATCCGATGGTAAAAAGACCAGGTCTAAATGCCCTCCGAAACGTTTTGGAGACGGATATAAATCCGATGGTACAAACCCCTTCAGGAGGAGGTCTGGGACGTGTTTCAGATGAAACTGGACAGGTGTAAATGAATGTGGTTGTTCAAGCCACATACTGTACGTCAGCGCTATACTCCTCCCAAACGGATGTACGTCACTCGCAGGTGATCTTTCACCCAGGTGTCTCGTTGGGTCTTAAAATGCGCTACTGTTGCAGCAAAAACGCAGCAAACAGTAAATGCTGTTTTTTGTAGCATAACCGTCGTAACGATTTTTTCTGTCTTCTTTTTGATTGCATTCTGAAAACCGCATACACCAAAGTGTGTTCCGTTTCAATTACCCCAGAGATGAGGTAAAATATATTTGTATTTTAGGCGGGAGTAGAAAGATCGGATCGATATCCGATTCGCCGAGACGCATTTATGTGGCCTAATGTAAATGGAACAGTTTTAACAAATCAGATAGCTATCGGATCAGAGACAACACATGAAGTGACCAGGTGTAAAAAGGCCCTAAGCAGCTCAAATGGATTAAATCAGGAAAGAATAAGTGTTTTCCTATGGTAGAGACTTTAGAAAGCTAGAACCCTTAATATCTCTGAAATCTCTGAGGAAAACCTTTGCAAGGTTCTACACAAACCTTTCAGTCTGCCAGTGTTTCTGAAACAACAGCTCACATGTGGAAATACCTTTATGAAAACTCTTTTGGGGTTCACAAAAATAAAAAAAAAAGAAACAGGAGACTTTTGTGAAGAAAGCGCTATTTTGTTTTGAAAGAAAATGTTCTTGTGGTTTGGCGGGAATTTGTATTGCAATTTTGGTGGGTGAAGCCAAATGTCTTTTTGAAAGGTTCTTAATTCAGCACAACCATTATTAAGCAATCATATAATTTCTTTTGAAACCAGCGAGTCTCCGTAACATAATCTAAGTCTCCACAGTCCGGCTCCAGGCTTGTAGACTTCATGTATTTAATTATCCGTTGGTGTGTGTTCGTGCCTCAGAAATGAAGCAGAACATGTCATCATCTGACTCCTGCTGTAGGGTCAAGGTTGCGGGGTCACTGGCATGGCTGCATGCTAAATAAAGCCTGACCGCAGTGACCTCTGGGGTAAAACTACTCTGTTATACTGCAGGAATGTCGTAGAGCTGAAGTACAATGGCTGGATTGATGAGCCAGGAGCTAGCCAGGCGAGCTACAGTATTTTTCCTTATTAGTACGAGCGTGCCCTGCTATGTTCCTCCAAATTTACTCTGATGATTACGCTCCTACATGAGACAGAACAGTTTGCAGATGTCATAGTGTGTATATGATGACCTTAACTAAGTCACATTAACTGCAGGACGATGAGCTTCATTTGGCTGAGGGAGAAATCATTCTCTGCTTACTGTCTTCTTTTACTTCATAGGAACATTCACTCTAAGGAAAAAGGGTTGCCAAAACCCTCTTAATAGAGAAACACAATGTTATAGGGTTCTATACAGTATAGAACATTTCAGGATAGTGAAAATTCTCCTAAAATTTACTGAAAAACAAATTTTTGTCACATACTACTGTACATCATACCCTTTAAAGTGTTCCCATAAAGAAACATGAAAATACATCTAATCTTTTTTTTTTCCCCAAAGACTGTACATTTGTCTCTTGCTGTCTTCCCTTTCAGAACCGGTTACAGATTTGACGCTAAAACCATTAATCTTTGCTTCTTTTTGTCTCTTTCTTTATCCTCATTGTTACAACTGTTTCTTTCCCTCTCTCTTCCTCTTCTACTTCTCAATCTCCCTCTGTTTCTCTTCTATATACATGGCCCCTGCTTTCTATTCCCTGTTCACTTGACCGTGATGAATCAGCAGGGTTCTCGGCACCATAGATGTTCTTTTACGCGCTTAACAAATGATGGATGAGACAGCTTAGTCAACTTTGGATCCTTCCCACCTCACTTCATCCCACTTATTTTGTCCTAATGAGGAGGGGATGATGGTGGGATTAACTCGACATGAGGCTCGATGTACTGTAGAGGGTTCAAGGACGACATACTGGAATTGCTATATAATTTATTGCTAGATTGGATCCTTTTAAAGTTGTTCTATTTACCTCTATGCATTTTGTTTCAAGATAATAACTAGAACTGCTTTGAATTATTCTGTTTTTCCCTGTTTAGCAAGTCATGTTTATATTTTTCCAGCCTTGATATTTGGAACCTTTTATCAGATGGGACACAGATTCTATTTATGAGCCTATTGACTGGGGCCAGTATTTATCTGCAAGCCAATTTAGAGACATCTCGTGCAAGCAAAAACAAGAACCAGTCTCAAGTTGAGCGTTACTGACAGACCATCCACCGAGTGACTGCAGCCATCAGGAACTGTCTCTGTGTCTATGGTGTTGACCATATAACCACACAATTCCTCCAGCGTTCCAAATACAAGGATGGCTATTAAGTAGTACTTTCGAAAGTACCCTGTCCTTACTGTGGGTACAGGTGTTCCTTTTTTAAACACTGGTACTGTATGCCAGTGTCTCCAATCTGTGCCTGTTCTTTATTTCAGATAATGTTGCAACTGGTGAATCCTTTCTGATGGAACTTCTTGTCATCTCAGGCACACCTACAATTCATCACCTTTTAAATAGGTTCTGCATCAATTGTCTTCTGTCCTCCAGGAACCTTAGGGTATCCTTTGACGACTATCCTTTGTTTATAACATCTTGTCTAGGCCTTTGTCTTAAACCTGGAATACTGCAATTCCATACTATTTTGAATTAAAAACGACACTATGAAACCCCTGCAGATGGGCCGATCTTTAACCATCCAGCCTTTTGGATCCACTGGAACAGTGCCATCGTCATACTGTAAATTCAACTCAATATTTTACTCATATTTTGTCTTATACCATCTGGCCAAAAGTATCTCAAGACTCTAAGCTGCACATTTTCCAATTTCTTTGTTCTTCTTCCATTGTCTTTAGTATCTTTAAATTGTCTTATCTGTACCTTTTGTAATGGAGCGTCCTCTCGTGCATCCAACAAAGCCACAATCTCAACATTTTTGTTAGCCTGAAATCAGAGCCAGGATGAAAGAATACCACTCAACCTTTCAAGGAAAACACTTCAACTAGTCCTGCAATCCATCACATCACCATCAAGGTCTGCTCCAATATCAATAGCATCCACAATGTCAGCCAGGAGCCTCGTATTGTTTGATGACTATCTGGCTTTCATGGACCACATTACTTGCAAAAAACTGCAAATTATATTGGGATGTTGAATGGCAAGAATGAACACTTGGTTTGTATATATACACTTGGATAAAGTACTGTCCTGTAATTCTGGATGCTGTATTATTGTCTCACTGTGTACACATACGGCAGATAAACATACCGACCAGAACAATTAACTTAAAATTAAGTGTATAAAATATCACATCCATGCAGTATTTACATTTCCTGTCTGTCTCTGTCTTTCAGTAATGACATGTTTTGTCTCTGTGTTGTCAGAAAGCCATCAGCATGAAAGCAAGTCCAACAGCTGAGATTGGCATCATGCTGTCAGATGTTTCCAAGAACAGAAAAAAAACACAAGGAACGTTTCGTATGTCCATCATCTGTTTCGTGCCAAAATATTTCACAGTAGTTTTGTTTCCTTTACATTTGATACAATAGACTCATTGTTGAAGCTCCTTCCTTTTTCACTTATTGTCAGTATTACATTCTTTTGGTTGGAGTACCGGTAGAATTCGAATAACAAAGCATCTTAGGTTCTAAACAGCAACCTCTTTATACTCGTGTAATCTCGTCAATGCAATGCTGTCTTTCTGACCAATATAAAAGTAAATGGAAACAGGTTCAGCTGAAAAAAAAGGTGTAGGAGGGGTTGGGGAAAGTGTGTGTGTGTGTGTGTGTGTGTGTGTGTGTGTGTGTGTGTGTGTGTGTGTGTGTGTGTGTGATTGTGTGTGTTTTGGGAGCCTCAGCAGCACATTCTCGAGTGCACATGAAGCATGACTTAAGACTCCAACGTTTTGGATTTCATCATCTTAATTAATCACAGGCTCCAATTTTTCCAACGCCTTCTGCCCACACACACACACACACACACACACACACACACACACACACACACACACAGTTTTATGAGGACCTTCCCTTAACATAAGGAATACTGTTGTTGCTTACTGCTGTGCCAGACCTGAATCTAACCCTAAGCATAACTCCAGTTTACCCAAAAGGTTTTTCAAAGACATGGTGATAAAACTATACAATATGAAACCATGGGTTTTCATTTAAAAACTTTCTTCTAACAAGCACACCCACACCACAAGAGTTTTATTCCTTACATAATCATTTTGGGGCCTCATCAATGGCTAAATACACACACACACACACACACAGGCTTGTGTATATAGAACGTGTAAGATAATTGTTTGTGTGTGGCCGTGTATGGAAATTCCTGCAGGTCACGCCTACTGGTCAGAGGTCACATGACATCTCACCCTGACGTGTGTGTGTATTCTTTGGACCGTGTCTAGTTCACTCTGGTGTACTAAACGAACCCCAGAGTCAACTAGACTGGGTCCAAAGAATACACACACACACACATTGGAGTCTGTCACTAAAAAAACTTTAATGCTATGAATCTCACTCAGGAAAATGAAGAAAAAATAAAGTAACACAGAAATGCAGCCATTCGCCTGCAACATCCTTCACGTTCGAGTAAGAATCTCTGGAATTGCCAAATCACCCTCCAGTAACAAAGTCCTACAGAAAAGCTTCATAGAGCAACATGTTACCACACACACACACACACACACACACACACACACATCATTCTGTATTTATCCACATCCAGTTCACTTTGTGATTCAGTATGCATGGAATACAAACTTGGGGTTGTGTAGCACTCACTGTTAACACTTTCATCGAAGTTGATTCAATTATTTTCTAACCTCAGGATTTATCCAAAATATCATAGGATAAAGGGGTAAAAACATAATACACATATAATACACTAAACTAAGACAAAAAATACAAATGCCTTTAAATTAATTCAAAATAAGGTCATTTAAAATCTGTAAAATTGGATTCAATTGGATGCTAACATATGCAGGAAAAAGTGCTAAAATAAACCAAACACCTAGAGAAAAAAAAAGGACAAACACTTATTAGAAAAAGAGAAAATAGACTCAGGTAACTAGCAGAAAATGTCATTATTCCTGGGGAAAAAAAAGACAGAAATATAAACATAGGAGAAATCTGACATGATAAAATGACATTTAATAAATAAAATTAAATAATGAAAATAACGTAAAATACACAAAAGTAGAAAGTAAAGTGAGAGGAGATGGCTGATGTGTAACCATATGAGAGAATGTAAGAGGACAGAGAGTGACAGTGAAATGAGTGTTTGTAGCTACGGATGCTGGCGTGACTGAAACTCACAGGGCTTTCAAGTGAAGCTCCATGATGCGAACACGCGCTCGCGTTTCCAAACACGTGTCTCGGATGAACATGACACCACTTAAGAATGTGTTTGTGACACTCATCTGCAAGCTTTCGCGTGTTGCGTGTACGATCAGCTAGATATCCATCTTGTTTGGCAACTTTGTTGTCTTGCTAGTTGATGTGGGGCCAGCTTCGTGTCTCACAGGGTCCAACTGAAGAATTTCACAAAGGAATCGAACACAAGATTTCTTTGTTTTAACACAAGATTATTTTGAGCACCAGGAAGAGATTTCATTAGTCAAGCAAGACACGTTTAGGGTTTTTTTTGCCTTAGCAATAACCTAATGTGTATTGGTATTGCACACACAAGATTTCACGTCTTAGCCTCTTTCTTTGTCTAAGTTCTGTGGTGAAACCACACAGTCCTGCTTTTCATTTCTCTGATTTGCACTCCTTTTCTAAACACTCCTCCCTCTGCTGCCCAGGGCTTCTATAAGCGTGTTATTGTTACCTTCTGTTAAACACCCAGCACAATAGATTACAGATGGAGGGATCTATCATGCTGAGGGCATCAGTCCAAACGGTTCTGTCCTATATTGCTATAGTTTGGGTGTGTGCTACAGTACATGGGATGTAAATTAGACTGATTAGAGCAGTGAGATGAGTTAGTCCTTAAATGTGGGTGGAAAAAAAAGGTGGGCACTATCAACAGTTGCAAGATTGAGGTTTATCATTTCAGCGTCTGAAAGCAAACAAGGACATTTGGTGCAAAGGACCTTCTCTTTGCTTCAGTACCACCTCTAAGATTACCCAAGAAACGATTTATCTGAGGTCAGTGTGAAAGAAATAGAAAAAGAAAGCTTTTTTTATTATTCTGATAGATAGGGAAGCCAAACCACCTGTATCCTATAAACCTGTGGTTTTTTATGTTAAAACACTCAGTGAACACGTGTAAATGATTCTTCTCAGTATGTGTATGAGATTTAACACATCTTGCTCCATGTCCGTGAACTTCACCCAGTTCCAACTCTCGAAACATTTCATCATCTGGGCATGGAGAGCGAGCGAGTTCTCTGATGGGAAAATACTTATAAAACCAACAAGAAACCAAGTATATATTTACAGTTAAAATAACGTAAATATGTTTTAATGATATTTGGACAATTTTTTGCCCCATCCTTAAAGTCAAGAGTCAAAAACCAAGATATGCTCAATGTGTGAAGTGCAGAGCTTTAAAACTAATGAAGCTAGCAAGAAAGGATTACGGTCCTTAAAGTGCTTAAACCATCACACATTGTTTTTTAAAACGTTGCTGAAAAGTGCCGTTGGGCGTTCTGACTGAAATCATGCTTTATAACTATATCTGTATGGTAGAATAATATGCTGTATTTCCTCAGCTGTTTATTTCTTTTTTTTTTTTTTTTTTTTTTTTTTGAGGCAAACAAACTTTGTAAAAGCAACTAGCTGAGTTTAATAGCATGGTACCATAAAACTAGCATTTCCTATCAAGCTAACAAGCACTGTGCTAATTGATATGTTTGCCAGCATGCTAGCTAACAAGTGGTAAAATACTTTACTATATAATATATATCGCTATTTTGTTAAAACCAGCTAAATGCTTATAAAGACTAATGTTAAAATCAGCGGGCTTGTTTGCTAGCAAGCTAGAACATAAGGTAAACTATTTAATTGTGTTAATAGAAGCAGTAGATGATTTGAGCTATGAGGTAAGTACTGCATGTTACTAGCAAGAATGTTTGCTTGTAAGCTTGCTTTGTGAAACTCTAGGATTGTATAACTAAGATTGCAATGTCACTGTATTTAACTAAATTCACACCGTTAGCATTTGTGATACATAAGGTTTAGATTTGTGAATCAACCCAATCTGTGTTAAAACAATCAGGAAATCTCTAGAACAGATTGGAAACCATTATTGAAAATGGCTGACATCCTTGTAAAATACTAACTACACATGAATTAGGGTAATGGGGATGTGTGTGTGCGTGTGTGTGTGTGTGTGTGTGTGTGTGTGTGTGTGTGCTGTGCAACAATACACACTCATAGCCTAAGGCTTGTGTTAACTCACTCTTTATTTGATATGACATTTGGCCATAAAAGGAGCTTTGAACTGTGAGGCCTGGGGATGTTACCCAGTACAATTGTACAATTAATTTTTAAACAACACAATACAACCTCAGTTATTAGCCATTTAAACAATATTTATGGAAATATCAATTTGAATATGGATTTTAAGTGAAATATCCATTCTGTGTTAGGGTAAATACCCAAGATACACAACAGGAATTT
Organism: Tachysurus vachellii; assembly: GCF_030014155.1. Lineage (NCBI taxonomy): Eukaryota > Metazoa > Chordata > Actinopteri > Siluriformes > Bagridae > Tachysurus > Tachysurus vachellii. The sequence goes on along the minus strand of NC_083482.1, from coordinate 3,154,992 downwards.
TCTTCACTTTTCATCGATTTAATTGTTGTTTTTTGGATAAAACTAAAAAAAATTTTATATATCATTAGTCATAATCAAGCAGTATAATAGTTTAGCAACAATACTTAAAGCTAGCAATTTAACTCGGTAGCTAGCCAAGTTTGCTAACATTTCAGGTACAGTAGGTCAATTAGTTTTATAGTGTAACTAAAACCAGCATTCTCGAAGTGTATTGCTACACTATGAAAATTATGATTAATAAATAATGCGCTCCTTATTCCAACTATTATCCAATAGCAAAGTTGCCAAGCGTTCACTCCAAAATGATTGTTAAACATTGTTAAGTAAGCAACCAAGGTAGCTAGCAAGCTGTCTAACATTTAGCTAACTCTTAATGTATTGTATCAATTAAAATATTAGCAAGAAATATAATATGAAGCTATCTTCTCTTGGATAATCAAAACCAGTAGGCAAGTTTAATTTAGGACATAACTAGAATCAGGTAAAGGTTAGCTAGTAAAAACTAAATAATGGTTTTTAAAAATGATTAAAAAAAAAGTAAAAAAAAAACTATGGTTTAATTCAAGCTTAAAAAAAAAAAATGTAGCCAAGCTTACTGAAAATGAATGAGCTATAACCTAGCTAATAAAAGTAACACAGAAACTATTTTACTGTATAGCTTAAACCGGTAGCCAAGGCTGCTAGCATGCTGACCGACGTTAAGCTAGCTCTTACTGTAATAAAAACAGGGCTAAAAAGATAAGTTAGCAAAGCTTATCAAAGGTAACTTGAGCTAAAAACCCTAGTGATTATGTATTTGCTATCAAGCCAGCAACGTGTACTAAAAATGAGAGCTAGGATGATGTAAGAACGAGCTAATAAACAAGAGCAAATGTTTTTGACAAGAGCAAATGTGTTCACGTTTTTGACTGTCACACGTCTGTATCACGTTGTATGTGAACCTCGCTGTATACGGACATGTGTGTGACAGGCCACAACATACTCTGCTCCTGTGGGGTCAAAGATCATTTTAGAGGTAAGAGGTCAAAGGTGTGTTTGTGTGTGTGATTTCAGCTTTAAGTTCGAGACCACACTGCAGATGTGACTGACTTTTTTTTTTTTTTTTTTTTTTTTTTTTTTTTATGAGAACATTGACATATTTGGTTAAACTGTGTGTGTGTGTGTGTGTGTTAATCCCATGCTTTCCAGAGCTGTCTACTTGTATTAAGATATCACCTTGCTTACCGAACATTCCTGCCTTTCTGTTGATTTAATCACACAAAAAGTGCTTATCCTTCTCTTCTTTCTTTTTTCCTCTCTTCTTCTCACCTCCCTTCACCTAGTCTTTTTTTTAATGTTCCACGATAATTCCTGGATTCCTGTATTTCAACCTTTATTGTCGTCTCCTTCCTTTTATCTGACTTCCAGACATGAGGCTGTTTCTCTCCTCTCTTGCACTCACTCTCTATCCCTTGCTTTTTCTCTCCTTTTATTTTTTTCTAAGCATTCATCCACATGAAGGAGGCTTTTTTCCAGGTTTTCTCCAAGTCTTTCTCTCTCTCTCTCTCTCTCTCTCTCTCTCTCTCTCTCTCTATCTATCTATCTATCCAGCAACACCTTATCTTAAAGTTTTCCTCCTCCTCCTGTTAGTCATTGGAAATTTACCATTTGCATGATCTATATCCTCTTGAAATCAAACGAGTCGTTTGTTTTTATCTTCCTCTACACCCAGCTCTATGTTTCTTTGCTGACTTTTCTTTTTCACTCTTTTTTTCTTTCTTTCTCCCTTTCTCTCTCTGTGTGTGCTGTCTGGACTGGCTGCATATGGAGCTTAGGAGACTTTGGGTTAGTCATATATCTGCCAGCACTTGGCTTTGTGGGGGATGCAGCGTAAGCTATTATCAAACCCAACCATCAGTTTCCACTTGAGTTCAAACCCCCCTTCTTCCCCTCCCCCCATTCATGCTCCCACCCTCGCCCCCACACTCTAACTCCCAATAACCCTCTTTTCCTTTTATTAACAACAGCTTTTCGCTAAATAAATACAAATTTTGCTTAGGCATTTTCTCCCTCCCCATTTACACTCCTCCCAAAACCCCAGTAGTCTTCATATGTCCAGCAAATGGGAAGCAGCTTATGATGTTCCTTCGGAGCTTACAGATGCTGGTTTTATGAGTTCTATTGAAGTGATGAGTCATGTCGCCTGAAATGACACATGGCTGAGAATATGGCTTGTCAAAAGATATGGAAGACTCCAGTCTTGGCCCATCATCTGAAAAGAAGAAGGAATTTCATCTTGGAAGTGGGAAGTCCGTACTCAGATTTAATCCATTTTGGATTAACAGTTATTTTCCCAGAGGCCCACAAATGGAATATCTACCTGTTTTGTGGAGTTGCCATAGCCAGCATTGAAATAAACTGTAATGTTACACTCCACAGTGCTATTTCATTTGAAGCTTATATGTTAATAGACATACTGTATGGGAATGATATCACTTCATTGTGTCAAAAAAGTCTTAGTTAGATTAGTTAGCAGAGAGATGATACGGTACACACAGAAACCCAACCTGAGTTCTGGGTAAAAGAAAAAACAAACACAAAAAAAAAGCTAGCACGCAGCTAGCCAGTACAATATGATGAATGTAGAACTCTCTAGAATTACAATCTAAGGGCCATTTTCTGTGGTCTATGGTTCAAGTTAAAAGCTTCCAATTGGTGTTATGCTTTACCATCCATTATTTTCCCATAACAGCTTGTCCGACAGTGTATTCGTCCGCTTTTACCCCAGGCAAGTGAATTTTGTAATTTTTTTATTTATTAATTTCTTTCTTTTTATCCACAACTTCGTGTAACCTCCCTAAACAAGTTACATCCTATTATCCTATATTATCCTATATTGTTATAGCAGCTATAAAAAGTCTTTAATTCTCTTTCTTGAAGTTAATACAACAAATGCAGGTTATCAAGTGACAAAAGCCACTGACACTGGAGACTCCTTCCATAACTGTTGATGTTAAACTCCACATTTTTCAATCTAAACATTTCGAAAACAAGCATGAAAAATGGCTCAGACATAATAAAACACTTCAGGTAGAAATGTTGATATGAAAATGTTAATTAACTACATTACTGTATAATAAGCTTATGTTCTGTTAGTATACTAAAATATGGTTTTAAACCTTTTTTAGGTAAAATTAAAAACTTTCATCTGTTAAAAAAGACACTAGTGTGCTTCTATGTATATTTATTATTCAAAGCAAATGTAGCATAACTAGAAAACTTGCAGCCTACCTGAAGGATTAAATTCATTCACTCATTTTCTACCGCTTATCTGAACTACCTCGGGTCACGGGGGGATCTCAGGCGTCATCGGGCATCAAGGCAGGATACACCCTGGACGGAGTGCCAACCCATCACAGGGCACACACACACACTCTCATTCACTCACGCAATCACACACTACGGAAAATTTTCCAGAGATGCCAATCAACCTACCATGCATGTCTTTGGACCGGGGGAGGAAACCGGAGTACCCGGAGGAAACCCCCGAGGCACGGGGAGAACATGCAAACTCCACACACACAAGGCGGAGGTGGGATCAAACCCCCAACCCTGGAGGTGCTAACCACTAAGCCACCGTGCCCCCTGAAGGATTTAATATTTGTTCTTATTTTTAGTAAATAAATAATAGCTTCCGTTGCTGTTCCCCTTGTCTTTGGCAAGCGGGTTTCAGGGGCGTGTTGAAATTTAAAAAAAATCGAGCCTTCAGATTTTACAGTTGGCCCTCAGGGAAGAACTTCCACCGTTACTGCAGACGTCTTCACGCAAGTTTTGCGATAACTTAGTAAGCCATCAAGATGTCAGCTTGGTGAGTTGTTTTTAATGCTGATCCTTTTACCCCTGGACAAAAACCATATGGTTCACTTAAGTTTCAGTCCACTGTGCCTTCAGCATATCGCATAACTAACCACTAAATCTGCAGTGCTACCTATTAAACATTCCAACATAGTAAACTACTATTTTTTTACCAGGAAAAAAGTGGAGAAGTGACATGTAGACAGTATTAGTGTAGATGATCAACATCTTGGCTAAACACCACCCTGAAAACCCGGCTTGGCTATTAGTTTAACCCAAAGTGCTATCAGATTCTCAATTCCGATTGGACAGAATATGTTACTCAGTCCATTAATTTAGTCCAATCACAGGTTTCTGTTAAAGTAATGCTCTATAGCAACTTACACAGTTAATCACTGATGTGCTGAAGGAGGCATTCTTTTATTTTGTATTTATTCGAAGGAGTCTCCAGTGTTAGCACTTTGTAAAAGGCAGAGGTGATGCTGTATCTTATTTTATTTTTTTTTATAAATATCTCAGTATCTTATCAACTTCAAATGATAAATGGACAAAATATGGAGCTAATCATTGAGGGTACAGCAGTTTAACTGATTATGTGATAACAGGAACTAACTCGTTTCATCGGAATGTTCCACAACTGTAAATGGTTAAAAACTCAATAAATTCATGAAAAGACAAAACCTTACATAATATTACAACACAAAGGAACACACTGAGATACCTTTCTCTTAATCCTGTGTGTAATATTTAATGACTGCGACACTTCATACCTCACTTGATCTGTTAAAATTTGCATTACTCTGTGATCATTTCACCAAGTATGATCCTATTGCTGTGTGTGTGTGTGTGTGTGTGTGTGTGTGTGAATTATGCTTTGTCATCATGGTTTAATATGGCCTAATATCTTTCCACAAATTGACCTTAATTCGGTCATTTATTTTGTAAAATGGACACTAATGGTTCTGGGCCCTGCCACAGAGCTCATGGCACCAGGGGAAAAGAGAGAGAAGCAGAAACAAGGGAGTGGATGAATGTACAGCAGGAGACTGTGAGTCGTACCATAATGATCAGCTTTAAAACAGAACACCCGAAATTGCTAACGTCATGAATGAATAATGTTGTATTTTTTTTATTTTTTAAGCATCTTTTATTTAAACATACTGCTTTCCTACCGGAACTAATTTTTGGACTTAAAACCGTGACTGAGATCAGCTGTGCGTTGCGCAATATTTGAATCCTTCCTGTTCAACAAGGACATGAAAAACAAAAGTCTGATCCTTGATAATCTTTCTTTCTCTTACACTACTGACTCATAGACTGGCTCAGCAGAAATGATTACACGTTCTTGCCACATGATTTGTGAAAGTAAACACCACCATGCTATGTTCCTACAGCTTAAGCACCAAGTAAATAAAGCACCAAGATTATATCAAGCAAGAACACAGACCAGATGATATATATTTTTTTTTTTTTTTTTGCATTTTTTATTTTCTCAAGTCTATTTTTCTTTTTAAAACACATGTTTTTGCAGTTAAAAAAAAAAGAAAAACAGAGAGAGAATGTGAGACGAGCCTCGGGTTTTGCATACACAAAACATTACCGAAAGAAATAATAAACTCCCCAAGTTAAAAAGCGGAACTTGAAAAAGCTTCAAAAATGTTTCAAATAGTTTCGGTCCCTTGCGCTGTGTGAAGCGGCTCCTCTTTCCAGTTTAAATGTTTGGATGTGCTGGGTGCCGGGGCCATCTGCGCAGACTGGGAGGTACTTGTGTAACAAGCAAGAGTGAAGAACGCTCAAATCAACGGAGACTCCAGAGCTGAAAAGGCTTTTTCCATCAAGTTCAGATTGATGTGTGCTGTTACTTATTAAGAAAATCTTGGCTGTCCTTTCAGGGGAAAATAGGATTAAGTATTCTAATGGATTTACGATGTTTATAATTTTAGTAGAGAAAGGAAAACTCCACCCTAAAACACATGAGATGTGTTTGTAATTATATTCGTTCTGTGTTTTAACGATTGGGGTTGCTAATCTGCAGGATGGTGTATCCTGTAAGAAATTAGCCTTTTTGGCCTTTACACGGTTCAGCTATAACATTAGCTATAAGTTAGACGTTAATTAGGAAGCTGATCTTCTGAGTAGAAAGCTGTACACGAGACTAAAGTGCCACTGCATCACTCATTTTAGCTGGAGAATATGCAATGTGTGTAATTTAGGAAGTGGTTCAGGGTGGATTTTTCCTTTTCATGTTAAAAACTTCAGCTGCACACAGACTAGCTATATACTTGGTATACAGTATATCACTTGGCTTTAAACCTTGTCACAGTCTGCTGGCTCATTCACACACATTCACACACACACTTGGGACTAATTTCAAGCAACATGGCCAAATTTGCTGGAAAACTCCCAAGTTCCCTTCTGGTCTTTGTGAGTGCTTGTGTATAATTTCTTGAGTTACTTCAAGAAGTGTACCACCTACAAGTACCATCTTCTCAGCATCTCAGTCCTTCAAAAGTAGCTTTTTGAAATGGTTCTTCATCATGTGGTGAGCTTAAATGAATTAAGTCTGATCATCCTGCAACAGGCGATTGATAAAGTCCACGAGCAGTACCAAAAGCTAAGCGATATGCTGCAACAGTATACAAACTTATTTCTATTGTGATCGGCAATTTGTCGGAAGGAAGACTGCGAACCAGCTTTTCAAGTGCTCCTGATTACAAAGCAAAAGATAAAACATACAGGCTCTGCTAACAATGTCTGTAGCTTTGAGATATAAAAAGTTAGAAAAATAAAATATCAGCTCCAATAACAGACAATATTCACATATACAACATAAACTATGCACAAGGGTAAACATTGTTTTTCTTTCACAGCAATACTCTAAAAAATATTTGACGGCCAGGGAAGGAAGTTTTTTAGAAGCTGCAGCATGAAGGAATGACAGCCAAGCAACCTGTCCATGTTCTCTAATTTAGCCCTTTTGAACAAGTTTTAATGGTGCTTTCAGAAGAGCCGGCATTGTCACAGACCTTAAACGTACGTCTGTGCATGTGTTTCAAAAGGCAACAAAGATTCCCTTACAGTCAATCCTGTTGTTCACCATCATATTTCGATGCCGCTCTTTCATCCGTGTACTATTGCTCTTGGAGATGCATAAATCCAATCAGGTGGAGCAAAAAATTTAACTGCAGTGTAACGGCAGATATGTTAAAATTCTTCCGGATTCTAGCTCTGGACACGCTCGGGTCATGTTTGTTTCCAACACCAGCATTACTCTGTGCACGCACTATCCTTTTTAGTTAGAGAGCAGTGCAGTAGAAGTTGTACTGTACATGCAAAAAGGCACTTTTAGAAACAAACAATACCTCAGATGGCAATTGCACTTTGTTTAAATAAGTCACTTTTAACACACAAAACCATGCAACTGCACTTGTGTCTGCACTTGTGTTTGCACTTGACCCGCCTGCAGGGGTTATAAGCATGCACCTCTAGGTGCCGAGTGTCTGTGCAGCATTAAAAGTATGGTGGTATTCTCTGATCCGTGTTGTTGTTCGATGCAAATTGTTCTTGGATTAACGGGACCTCATAGTCCATACCATTCTGAGATGCTTGCGGGTAAGGCAAGTGGGGTGAGGCAACCTTCTGGGGTGATGTTCCATTCTCCAAACCCATCTTCACACCTTCTAACTCAAAAGGGGTTGGTTCACCTAGATCCATATCTGTGGTAGTTTTCATCCTTTTTCTTCGTAAAACCACTACCACCACTGCTACAATGGCAACTGCCATCACCACTGCTACCGCTACCAGTATGGGCACAACAATGGAAAAGAAAGTTTCAGGCGTATTTTCAATGGATGGCTGAGAGACTCCAGCAGTATGAGCATCCATGCAGGACCTGATGGCTTCTTCTACAGGCTCATCCAGTGGACTGGCACAAACTAAATATGTACAGTTGGGCTGTAACCCTCTTAATGTGTACTCTGGATATGAAGCAGGTACATTGAGTTGAAGTGGTCTGCGGTCACGACCTGACAAGTTGCGATATGTCAGACGAATTCCACGGATGTTGGGTCGGGACTCGATGTACCTGTGCAGGTCCAGAGAAATTGAGGTGCTGGTTACATGATGGAAGCTAATCTTGTCTGTTTTTATAGAAGTAACTGTCACCACAGCAATTCCTGGGGACAGTGGAGGAGGCTGGGACTCATCTTGGTTTTCACAGTACAATCCTGATGTACCCAGGGGGCACAGACAAATTACTTGGCCCTTTGAGTCAAACTTGCATGTACCACCATTTAGGCATATGTTTGGAGGGCACATGTGCTCCTCAAGTTCCTCGCTACTTCTGGGAGACGTGGAAGCCTCAGGGGGCACAGGCTGGTGTTGCTCAGTTGGTAACTTCTCACTGGGGACAAAAGGAGGTGGTATGTGGGAGGTATGTGGAGCAGTTGTAGGCTCTGGAATATTATACATGCTGCTGCTGCTGCTAGTAAGTACATCATAGTTTTCAGTGATGGTGATAGGGCAGCCAAAGTCTTTGTGTTCTAGCTCAGAAAGCATCTTCCCTGCATTTATGAGAGGGAAGTGGCAACGTGTCTCTTCGGTCTGTCCAAGAGCCACTTTTGAACTCTTCATCCAGTTGGGAAACCAGGACAGTGAACAAGCACAGTTGAAAGGGTTCTTTGCAGCTGTTAGATGATGTAACTTGGGAAACAACTGAAAAAAGTCCACAGGAAATTCTTGCAGGTTAAGGCTACTCAGATCCAGCTCTTGCAATCCTACCAGGTTCCTAAAGTCTTCCTGACGAAGGGGGCCCAGAAGGTTGGCTGATATGTTGAGGCGAGTTAGCCCTTTTGCAGATATTAATGCAGGTGGCATTCCTAATAGCTTGTTGTGAGATATATCTAGATCATGAAGATTTCCCAGTCTTCTCAGTAATCCTTCATCCAAAGTGGTCAGCCCCAGCCCAGCCAACTTTAGTGACTCTAAGTGTGGTGTCTGCAGGTCAGCAGGTTCAAGTGCAGGAATACTGTTGAAGCTTAGGTCAAGCAACAGCAGTTTATGAAGATGCAGAGAGGGAAGTTGGCTGATCTGGTTTCCCTGAAGCTTCAACTCCAACAAGTGCAGCAATCCCTTAAATGCAGCTGGGTGAATGCTCTGGATGCGATTGTTATGGATATACAACCTTTCTAGGTTCACCAAGCCAGTAAAACTGTCTTTAGTGATTTGAGAAATTTTGTTTGAAGAGAGGTCAAGGTTGTGCAGGGAGGTAAGAGAGCCGAAAACCCTGTCAGGAATCACTGATAGTTCGTTCTGGCTAATGTCCAGCAGTTCCAGATCAACCAGACCATGGAAGTCCTGCTCTTGCAGGAAGTTAATTCCATTCTGAAATATGTACAGTTTATGTGTAGAGGCAGGAAGGTTTAGGGGCATGGTGGAAGCACGTCGCTGTAGGCAGAAGATGGTGACCTGTGTGCCCTGGCAGGTGCAGTGCTGGGGACATGGACTGCACAATGACACTGGTAGTAGCAGAAGAGGAAGCACTACCAGTTGCCATATTTGGGCCCACAGCTGCATTGTCACTGTCCTGCAATACCACTGTCCTGCAAAATAAACAAAATAAAACAAATCATGAGTTTATTTTGATTCTAGATGCAGTCAGTTAAGAACTAAATAAAAGAAGCAGACGCTTCAATTCAATGTTTTTGAGCGACAGTGGTCTGACATTTTCTTCTGGTTTTGTCAGAGGCAGTGCTCTCCCAGCACTCTCACCAGCTTTAGGACTATTCTAATGACGGTAATACCGCTGACACACTGTCTCATCGATTCCACTGTTTGTTTACACAAGTCAACTGTCAAGTCTTAGATTCTTGGCACTGGGAGAAGATTCAAAACAGGCCACCCACTGTCTCACCCCCAACACAAATGTAACTAGGCTTCATAATAACAGGAGAGGCATTTAAATAAACCTTTTTGCCGGTGGTAGATAACTCTCATTCTGCCTACACAGAAATCTGATCTGCGCTGAACTTCAGACACACGTACAGACAAGGCCTGTATAAAACAGAGCCTACAGTAGGCTAGAGGTTTTTTTCTGCACTCATGCAGTATGACTAATCCATGCTTACCTTATTGTTTGGAGTGCAACAATAAATCAGTTTTGACTTGTGTGGCCAAACCTGATTTTATAGCAAAGCTGATTTTCATTTTCCAATGAAATCTACTGAACTGACATTAACTAAATCTACCATAGTAGTAGTGTAATGGTATCTGGTATTGTTGCTGTTTGCATGCATCTTTTCAGAGAAAAACAAGGCCAAGGTTTTATTGCCCTTGGAATGTGGTGTATATCTTAAAAAGCACATCATGCTTACTCATGGTTGCTTCTGACACTTCACATATATATACGTATACTGTATGCAGCCAAAATGATGACTGGCGTCTTTGTAGCTGATAAAGTACACTTAATTCCTCAATGTTGACTCCTGTACAGCTTCTCAAATTTCTTTATAGTTCACTCTGTAGTGTTTTGTTGTTATCAGTCTGCATGATGTTAACGACCTTGCAGTGTTCTGCTTCTTTCCTGTAGTCGTCGACAGTCGTTTATCAGCTATAGCCTCTAGCAACTTTGTGGAAAAGTCTGACACTAAGAGGGCAAGTGTTTGTGTGTGTTTGTGTGTTTGTAGGTGTGTGTGTGTTTCGTGTTTCCAAAAGGGATGTCAGCCATTTCTTGGCTGTTTATTTGGCTGAAATAAATCACATTTCAAAATTATATACAACAATATATCTGCAGTGCATTCGCATATGATTTTTAGTCCAGTATTAGCCTCACATGTAAGACTTAAGTTCTAAATGGTATTCTTTCTGTGTCTTTCTCTCATTCCTTTGTTCTGAGACACAGTTTTCAATGTCTCTGACCCACCCAGAGCACTGCTGTTTGACAAGCGGGCCACAGGCCAAGTCTGCCTCCGCAGCGTAAACTGGCAGCGAGACAGGAACTAAACCTGCTTCAATAGCATGCTTAAGCCACCCTCTACATTTCGTTTGCAATCTTCCCTTTCGTTTGCACTCTCTTCTCTTCTCTTTTCTTTCTTCTCTCTCATAAAGCCAGATCCCACTGGCGCAGCAGGAATTTTGTAATAACCCTAAAAATCTGTCTTCAGCAGGAAGCAGAACAGGGCCCTCTGGGGTAAAACAAGGGCCCTCTCTTTTGGTCTTCCCATCCTGTACACCAAACTCTTGCCATTTTCATAAGCAGCTGTTTTTAATTTGTTGTAAAAGACCACATTGTGTCTGTATGTAAGCTTGAAGATTAGTTCATTTCCAAACAAATAAATCTTTGTTACATAGAATCTTAAGCAACATCAATCGCTCCACCCTTTAGTGTATGATGACAATGGTGCAGGTTCTTTCAGATAACCACATCACTACCTAACCTGTGGTTAATTCTAATCCATACCCATCTCTCTCTTGCGTAGTCTTAAACACACTTGTATACACATGAAGGATTTATTCACACTCTTTTCTCGAGGCATCCCAACAATGCAGCACACCTTCGATGGCATGCTGCAGTGTTCTCAGGAATGAATCTGGCTTTTACCAAGGCACCAATGTGTGGCCTTGTAAGGCAGCATCCTGCGAGACCAGGCTCCTCCTGGTAGAGTTTGGACTGAACCTTCTGTTGTGTTTCATAGGCTGGATAATCCCCTTAACGCCAGGAATGAACACACAACCAATAAAACCTCTAGGGAAGCGTTGCTTACCCAAACATCTCGAGGGAGAAAGAATTATAATTAAAACATGATAGACACCTTTTTACTAGAAATAAATATACTTAGTTCTGCATTGATAGGAAGTAAAACGAACTGAACTGATATTAAACCCTGACTGAAGGTCTTGTGAGCAAATGAGCTTTGAAAACCTTATTAAATGAATGACATGATGTGTGAAAGGTTTAGGGCATTGGGTGGTTTCAAATAGTACTTATTAGCTAGACAAAAGTATAAAAACAAACACAGACTGAAACTCCAAATCTGTAATCAATGCACTTCTTATTGCTCACGTACAATATAACCTGTTTTGCCAGATGACGTCCAGGGCCGGGTAGTGTAATGGGTGGTGCTTTGGTGGGGTAGACGTGTGTACGTGTGCGTGTGTGTGTAGACTCACACACTGGTGTGTACTAAATGCCACGTAAACTGCTCAAGTTGTTTCATTTCCATTTCACAGCCAAGACATCACCATTTTTCCTCTTAACATCTTCATTTCATTTTCATATTTATACATTAGTTTTATATGGTTTTGATATAGATAGTGCCGTTGTGTCCCACTCTTAATACTAACTCTGTCAACATCAAACGTTTGATTTACACATTTGAATGAAATGCTTCAGTTAATCAGTGCTACACACACACACACGCGCACACGCGCACACACACACAAAGTTAACCCCATTTAAACACATAAGTGGATGAGTAGGCTTTTCTGTATGGCCCAAGGCCGCATGCACTTTAACTTTGTTTGTGTGTGTCCACATCAAACACTCCTTTCATCTCACCCTCTCTCAAACACACATACCTGGATCAGGTTCCTGTGTGTGTGTGTGTGTGTTTGTGAGTGATCTATCTCTCTATCTATACTTCTGTCTATCCATCCATCTGTCAGTCTCTATAGCCATAGACTGCATTATAACTCATTTTGTTTAATATAGGTCATGACTTTTCTCTCTCTCTCTCTCTCTCTCTCGCTCGCTCTCTCTCGCTCTCTCTCTCTCTCTCTCTCTCGGTCACAGATCTCATCACACACTCAATAAAGTCAGCACTTCACATCTAACAGTTAGTATTTAGATAAGACACAGACAAGCATGAGTGATGCACTCCAGTTTAGTTCCTATGGATCAGTATCCTTGTCTTCAGGAACTAAATAGAAATAAAACTTTTGGTTCTTTTTCTTTTTGGGTTATTGTCTACATTGTATTGTTGCCTGATGTAATGATTTACGCTCTTACTGAGTTAAGAAAAAAAAAATCAAGATTCATATCTGAGTTTACTTCTTCATTTATTGTATTGCGCAAACTGTATATTTCCTCCACATTAGTTGAATCTGTTTTCCGCCAGTAGGAACTGGAAACCGGTATGCAGTGTATGAGTGTGTGTCTGTGTGTGTCAGTGTCATGACTCAGCTATGTGCACACGTCCGGAGCGTGTGTGGTAGCACCTTCGAGTATTAAGGACGATTAGACACAGTAAAGCTCATTGTGAGGCGACACGCTTCTCTCCACCCTGCTTACTTACTACACTTAAACACACACGCCTCAGTATTCAAACATTCCATTACTGTCACATAACTTTTCTTTCTTTTTGTTGACCTTTAATATTCTCTCTCTCTCTCTGTCGGTCGTTGTTTTCTAATTGCTAAGCTTTTTCTGAGCTTATGGTGGTAGACATTCAGTTAGCAGCACACACACACACACATACACACATACACACAACACTCTAATAAGAGCACATAAATGTAGAAATAGTTATTTTTATTTTCTGGTTGTTCGACTTCCTCTCATGACTCAGAAGTGTTTATCCGCATGCCTGCAAAGGCGCTTGGTACTTTTCTCTGCAGGAATTTAGCCCCAGGTCAAATCTAATTGATGACCCCAGCGCTAAAATATGAAGAGACAATTGAGTAGTTCCTGCTCATGAAGCCTATAGCTCTCTTGGCTCAGTAGATTTGTCTATTGAACTTCACTTAGTTTGGTGAAAATAAGTTCAGACCATAAAACAATGATGCGAATTCAACTGATTTTGAAAGGCACGATGGGCTAAACTGACCCACAGACTACTACCACCGTTATCCTCAGGTGCAGTCTACTACCCCTGTTATTCAATAGCCACAGATATCTACCACATAAATTAAAAGGTCTACAGACAACTAACCAGGAGCACCACTACGGAGGGAAAAGTTACTATGATTCTAAGTGCCCACGCACTTTTGGGGCCCTCAGAAGCTTGTATATTTGGTGCAAAATGGGTGTGGTAGGGGCCCAGTCTCATTTTCTTTCATAGGGCCCAAAATTGCTAGTGGCGCCCATCATCATCAGGTCCACACACTACTACACTTTGTACAAGCACCTGCACCTTTACTCCTTTACCCCTGCTGCTGTCCTGAAGCCTACGATTCAGTTACTTGTATATTAGTTTGTTTATCTGTATTTACTGCTACCTTATTTATTAGTTCTCCATAAATAGCCAGAGAAGGAAAGAAGGACACCCCTCTCTCATCAAGACTTGGTTTCTTCCTAAATTCTTTCCTGCTTAGTTGTATCATCACAGGGAGTTTTTCCTCTCCCCTGCGGCTCTTGCTGATAGTTAAGGCACTGATAAAAAGCTGCTTTGAGAGTAAGTGAATTGTAAAAAAGAATTAAACAAACTCTCACTTACATCATCTTACATCAATATGATAAAAAATAAATAAATAAACAGAATCCTATCTGTACATTTCTACGATACCCAACCCAACCCCCCTCAAATTAGCAATACACGCTACACACTACAGGCATAATGGGAATTTCTTTTGCCTTTCATCACTTCATACAACAAAGAGGTCTTTTCTGGCATTGCTCGGACCGTGCAAGCCAAACAGGTGCAGCTAAAGTCACAAATCTAGCGCACACACTTACTCGCGCACACGCGTTCCTGTACAAACTGTAATGTTCACATCCGACATTTTATACAAACATTTACCAGCTTGTAACTCTCTGAAGATCTGGAGTGTGTATGTGCCCCAGATATTATACGACGAGCATTAAGGAGCGGTTTGTTTGACCTGTACCGGTACCTTTTAATAAAAGGAATTTCTACAACCTTGTAAGCATGTTTTGGTTGTTGATATGGTTTATGTCAGAGAGACTCTTGTATGATGTGAATGTGCATTAGTGGTGATGATGTTTAGAAGCCAGGGGCAAGGTTTTACATGCCCAAGTGTCTATTCACTTTATATTGTCGTTCCTGCGTTACTGAGACTTCCTGGTAACATGGATCACTTTACGTCTGAACTGTTCTCTCTGAACTCTAAAGTTAGTTAGAACCACACTTAGTTGGGGGAAGAGAAAAATGTTTGTGTGAAGACAGAATGATGGGCAAGCTGAAACACACTCTTACCCTCCAGGCAATCACCTCTTCAGGGCCTCCTCTCTCCTGCCCTGGTGCACTTTATTATCAATCCATTCTAGGAAAGGACCTCACATCAGTTTGCTCAGCTGTGTCTTCCTTATTGTGCATGTTTTATATGTTTGATGACGTATATTTGACACCTGTACTTCAGACCCATTACAACATCACACACAACACAATTGTACTGCACTATAGTTAATTCGTGCTAACATTAACCTCAGCTCCACAAAAGGACACTTTTGCCTCATTTAATTGTGTCAAATTTATTCCTACCATCATTGGGATGTTTGGTATATAAAGTGTAATGCATGCACCCAACCCCCAAAACACACACACACACACATAAATGGACCACTTTGTCTGGAACCGTGTGCTGACCTGCAGACCTTTGTGGGTGTGCTAACGTGTACACACACACACACACACACACACACACACACACACGCAAGATAACCAAGAGAAAACAAATGCACACTCTGTGGCATAGATTCCTATTTTTATATGTGAGTGTGTGTGAGATCATTAATCATCATACACAGGTGACCAATGAAGCAAAACGAGTCAGAACAAAACAAAAAGGCAACCGGCATTGACAGTGTGTGTGTGCGTGCACGTGTGTGTACATATGTAAGGTGCTGACACAAGGAGCATTATCTTTTAGAATAACTTCACTTGAAGGAAACTCAAACACAATGTGGTGTTTGTTGAGTTTCTGTGCTCCACTGAC
Source organism: Tachysurus vachellii (assembly GCF_030014155.1). Lineage (NCBI taxonomy): Eukaryota > Metazoa > Chordata > Actinopteri > Siluriformes > Bagridae > Tachysurus > Tachysurus vachellii. The sequence goes on along the minus strand of NC_083482.1, from coordinate 3,139,269 downwards.
AAGGAATAGGGTGGGGGGTGTCAGTGGAGCGGGGTGGGGGGTAAGGGGGTGCTTTGTGAGCTTTGCCTCTGGCCTCTTTATCTTGTGTTGCTGATCTCTGACGAGGAGATCTGTTTCTCATTCAGAATGTGCAGTGCTGAATGATTTTGCCCATGTCTCAATTTGTGTGTGTGTGTGTGTGTGTGTGTGTAGTCAGTAAAGTAGCAACTTATACACACAAACAGAAACCAGGATCATGACAAAGAACTCCTTGTGTCCTTGTGTAACATTGATAATATTACTAGCATAATTATGTTAACAATGTTAGAATTAGCTGTAGATGCTAGTCTGCGCTGTATTTTGTAAACAGGAAGTCATTTGTTAGGTAGTATATCGTGTTTAACGACATGTCAATTTGCATTTTCTAGATAAGTTAAAAGAAGAAGAGTTTAAGAAAAAGGGTTAAGGGTTTTAAACACTCTCGCTTGTTATACTACATTTTATACAAGCTAGCATGCAGCCTTCTATAAGGACAACGTAGCAGGGTAGTAACAGTGATCAAGAAATACAATTTTCCCTCAGAGGTCTTGGTAAATTACTAGGAAAAAAAAGTTTGGGCTGTGTAAAATGACACTGAGATTACACTTAGCAACAAACCGCTAACCAAACTTCCGTGTGACCCAAAGAGTCAACAGTGTGTCAGAAAATGTTGACTTCTGAAGCTGTGATTAACACAAGTGTGGGCTGTTTGTGGAAAGATTTTATAAACAAAGTGAACATAGGTAGCATAGCACTGAAGAATTCATAGTGCTAGAGAACTGAATTACCTGAGAGAGTGTAACAGACTGGTTGTGATACAGTGGATAGCTAAAGGATCATTATCTTTTTGGTCAACCAAAAAATAAATAAATAAATAAAAAATACCACACACACAATGAGTCACTGTTTTGTCTCTGCTGCACATTTTGGTTTGGCGTCTTCACTCAGACGCTAAATAAATCTTTGGTCAAAAGATGCCGTTAGCTGAGTCGTGTTATTATTTCACATGCTTTATTTTTCTTCTGCTAGACAAATCAATCAACAGTAAACCTTTGTAGAGAGACTTTCTCGGACCTGAGATTAAAATGAAGTTTTATGGTGATTGTTTTTTCACAATTTTTATCAGGATAAGGAACAGAAATATGTGACAGCGATTTTCCTCGAAGCTATGCTAACACTGCAGTTTCCCCTGGAACGGCGAGCGGGCGATATAAACGTGTAGCGAGACTGTAAACAGGAAAAATCTGTCAGGCACATTGATATTTTCCTCAAATGTCTTTGTAGATTACTTTTAAAAAAAAGTCTATTTGACTAAAAATAGCATGAAGGTCAGTAGTTGTTTTGTTGGTGTTACTGTATGCAGAACTGCGCACTGGTGCATTTGCTGGTAGTCCATTAGTAATGTCCTAATTGTGGAAAGGAAGTCATAAATCTGAAAGGGAGTGAGTGGTCAAGGGATATACTGTAAGTGTGTGTGTGTGTGTGTGTGTGTGTGTGTGTGTGTGTGTGTGTGTGTGTGTGTGTGTGTACATTTGTGTTTCTTTTGGCTGTGTTCCTTTTCTTAATTCTGCCAGTGTGCATGCCTCCCAAATTCCTATGGGAGGTTATTACAAGTGCATGCTTACACACAAACACACACACACACACACACACACACACACTGGCATCAAATGAGCCTGTGAGTCAGGGGAATTGAGATTACAGCAGTGAATGAAATGATTTTTCTAATCACTTTCCCCAAACCTTTTTACTGTATGTTATTTAGCTCTCTCTCTCCACCATGATGAACATGTAGTAATGTAATTCTTTTTATTATATATTTTTATACTTTTATGTCACGCTTTATTTTAATTACATAACAGTTTAACACTTGAGTTTGAAGAGTCTCGAACAGCAGCTCTGACAGAATGCTGTAATAAAGCACTCGTTTCTATGGCAACACCTCAGACAGGGATTAATATTGTGGACGATTCACATAATCTGACTTTATTAAAATAAAAAAAAGGGGGGTAGATGTTGAAAGGGTGAGGAGATTTTTAGTAAGGAGTCTCCAGTGTCGGAGCTTTGTAAGAGGAAAGTCTTCAGAGGGAAGTGGTTTCTGGTTTAACAAACGCTAATAACAGCTTATAATCAAACAAAACAGAAATTGCTGTGGTATGAAGATGAACTCAGTTTTAGGTTCGCTATCGTTTCTTTCTCTATCTATTGACCTCACGCCGTCTTCCAAATAAATCACAGATTAAAGAATTCCTGAATATCAAAGTATCTTATAACTAATAATCAGCACATGAGCTTTGTTAGCTATGATGTAACACGATGGATGTTGGAGGTGTGGCCGGGTTGTGACCTAACATGTAGCGATAACCTCAGTGTTTACACTGCTCTGTTTATGCACTCACAGAGTCGCATGTCAGACGTCTCGGGGAGAAATCTGAGGCTGACGAGACGTTCGGTTATGAGCCGCGTGTGTGTGCCACAGGATTTCAGTCATACAGGTGAAATATTCCAGAAATTCCATTCTGTATTATTATTATTGTTGTTATTAGTCCACAGAACTTAGTATTAGAATAGCATTAGTGTAATATATAATGTATAATAATAATAATAATAATACAGGAGGTAAACACCTTTTTTTACATTGCACAATGCACTGTAATTTCTGCCACCAGTGTAGTACCAAAGTTTCCAGTTGTATTGTTTGTACTATTTTATTTCACATTTTTCATAAATGTTTAAGTACAAAAAAAAGTTTTGTTTAATGTGTTCAACCATTTTACTCATATAAAAATAAAACTAACCCCCGGGCATTTTAATAGCACTAATATTGCAGTTGCACGTAACTTCCAGGTTACGAGGATAACAGGGTTCATTCGCACCTCTTACTAAACACCTCCAGACACTTGTGTGGCGGATATATGACACACGAGAAGAACATCCCGGACTTATATTTACCTCATGAGCTCATGTTTCCAAACGGGGAAGACATATTTCTTTCTTAATATGTTTTAATCAAACCGAGCCAGCTGTTACCTCTGTCAGTGACGGGCAAATTGACAGAGTCTTTATAGGCTAATGATGCTGTTCACATTAACACACACACACACACACACACACACACACAAATACATGGTTATTCCAACCTCCGTTATCTAGTGATTAGCGTGCAAATTTCCTGAATCTGCCCCATTTAGCTGTCACGTTGGCATGACCCGAGCTCTTATAACCTGACCCCTGGGCTTAGTCCATGCTCGAAGCGGGGGGTGAGCAGTTGTTGGGTTAAAGCCTTCACCTCTGAGTGCCCACTCCAGAGCCCTTAATTAAATCTCTGAGACACCGAGTCAGGAATGTTTGCTTTTTTCCTTTCAGCCCCTTCTCCTCCCATATCCCTCCGTTCCTGTCTTTACTTTTCTCATACGCTCTTCCCTCTCTAGGGGCCCTCGAGTCAACTTTCTCTCAAATGGACCGGAGCTGTTTTATGAACCTTTTTTGTTGTTCACATGCCAGTGTAGAACAATCAGTAATATTCACGTCTAGGTCGAAAAGCAATACAAAACTAGGACTTCATTCAACATGGAGGAGAAATTGATTTGATACTTTAGGTTGTAAATTGCTAATGTAACCATACAGATCTATATATATATATATATATATATATATATATATATATATATATGTATATATATATATATATATATATATATATGTATATATATATATATATATATATATATACGTATATATATATATATATATATATATATACGTATATATATATATATATATATATATATATATATATATATATATATACATAGCTCTATATATACTGTACACACACAGGATAATCTGCTCTATAGTCTATACAACCCTTATATAAAAGCTCAGGATAGAAATGAACATGGACCTCAAAAATGTCTTATATTTCTTTATCATCTCTGATCAGAATTTTACCAATAACTCACTTTTATGTTACAGCCTAAATGACATATTTTACTGAGAATGTCTCTAGGTGAGTCACGTGATTTTAGGGGGGAAAAAAAAACCTCTTCGCCTCCTTAGACGAGGAGGTCGATTTCATTAAAAGCTTTTATAATTCATAAGCATTTCTTTTATAGCCCTACAATTGCTCAGGGGGATTTATTTACATGTGCATGCTCCATGAGCACTTGCTCAGTGGTTAATGTCTTGTAGCTGTAGCAGTGATAAAAGACTGTGTTCACGTGTCGTGTGTCGTTCCCTGGAGCACACGGATTTTAAGTGCATCGTATTAAAGCGTGTGTCTGAACGAATGAAAAGCTACATTTTTGTTTTTGTATTGTTTTCTTCCTTCCTGTATGTACTTTTGTAGACAGCTCAGGTGTAATTGAGGTAAAATCTAATCTGTACATAAAGTTGATTAACTCTTTAACTCCTTTATCAGGAGTCGCTGATTGCTGCTTTAAAAATAAATAAATAAATAAATAAATAAATAAATAAATAAATAAATAAATAAATAAAATAAAGCTCCACCAGTTCAAGTGAAATAATGTGTTTTGAAAAAAGGTTTCGAAGCCCTGGTGCAGTGGATCTGATTGTGGACAGAGGACGTTTTATGCCGAGGTCAGAATCCTCAGGAGCATCTCTACATGCACAACGATGCAGTTAAAGGTGGCACCATGTTAATCACTTTTTTTAACCAATCAACAAGAAGGCATAAGATAAGACACAATTACCACTATTATATAATTACACTTATATAAATAAAGTCTTTTCTGTTATACTGAAGCCTGGATAATTCTACAGCCTGTAAGAACAACAACCGAGACTGGATACTCCCTCTGAATTGGGTGTATGAAAAAGAAAAAAAAAAAAGGAAAGAAATTATAGGTTTACATCCCAAAAATCCTTCATGCAGCTTCATCTACAGCTCAGTTTAGGACACAAGGTGATGAGATGAAGTTGCAAGAGAGTAAAGAATGACGCAGGTGTCAGTCAGAGTGTAAACTAGTGCTTTCACATTTATTTCTCTGTCTATTGATCTATCTGACTATCCAAATTTCTACACTTTTTCTTTTTTAAAGCCAAGTACAAACAAACTCTACACTGAGGAACACTTACCTTAGACTCAGAGAAAATGCCTTAGAGAGAAGAAGGTCTAGTAAAACATCAGTAGGTGTTTTTCTGCCATTGGATCAAGTTTTGATCCGCAAAACTTTTTTTTTTAATAGAAGTTCCTTAGTTTCTGCGTTTGTAAAAACTCTGCTGTTTTTTCTGAATGGAGTCGAGACCGACTGTGAGTAAAGCGCGTTACAGCACGCAGTAGAAGAGAGGTGGGCGTGGTTATGAGTAGATGGGCGTGTTTATCAGGAGACGATGGGCGTGTTTATCAGTAGATGATGGGCGTGTTTAAACACCAGCGCGTCTCAGTTCGAGTCGCGTTGCCAGATTGTGAATTTTAACCATATTATTGAAATAGCAGAAATATTCAGATTTTATTTTCAAGATTTTTTTTTCAAGATCAGTCCTAGAAGTTATTATTATTATTATTATTAATAACAATAATAACAATAATAACAATAATAATAATTAACATGACTATAATTACCAAAACCAATTTAATGGCATTAATTCAAAATGAATTATTTGCACACTGATATTTTAATCATACTTTAAATATTTTAAATTAAATATCATTTTAGATTTTTAACTTTTGTGTACCGGGAAGAAAATGTTTTACTGAAATAGCCAATATGAATGATTAAAAATGAAAGAAAATAACAATTACACATTCATTATAAAAAAAATACTCTTACCCTAATAATAATAATAATAATAATAATAATAATAATAATAATAATAATAATAATAATAATCCTGTTAAATTTGTAATTAAATGTTATATTGTTAATTTTGCCTATCGTGTTTGTTTTTGCATAGTGTTTGCATGTTTTGGGTTCACATCATATAAATCAAATAGATTAAACGATGCTTCTTTAGTGACTCACTTATCACACCTGGTGGTTTATATTACAGTCATAATGTAGCATATTTCCGTTGAATAATAATTCGATTTGGGGTAAATATATTTGTAGATAATTATATTATTGGCAATCTGGCAACTTTCTTCTGATTGACGGCGGGAGTTTCTGCTGTGGCTCGCGCGTTTATCGCTGGAGGGCGTTCGTTATTTTCATATGCAAATAACCTTTAACACCAGATTAGACTTTTAATAGATTAGACTTTTACATGTGCATCAAATCAGATTTCAACTTCAAATATACTACTTTGTCATTTATTATTATTATTAATATTATGATTTATATTTATATTATTATTGTTGTTGTTTGTATTATTATTATTATTGTTGTTGTTGTTGTTTGTATTATTATTGTTGTTGTTTGTATTGTTGTTGTTGTTGTTGTTGTTGTTGTTGTTGTTGTTGTTTTTATTAGTAGTAGTAGCAGTATTTAAAAACTTCACGCTTATGATTACAGGAAAAAATTGACCTGATCTAGATAGCAACTTCATTCATATAATTTTCTCTTATGTTCAATTTCTATTCATTTACTTTTTTATCTTCCACTTTCAGTATTTGCTATTTTTACTCTGTGTGTCTACAGAAACCTTGTTCCGGTTCTACTTCCTCCCGGCACGCGGACTGGCACGCGGACTGGCACGCGGAGCTCTATTTGAGTGCGTGCATACCGGACACATGACAGAGGACCGGAAACGCATTGAACAGCACCTCCAGTCCGTGAGCAGTCACCCAGCAGGTCGTTAGTGTGTGACATGTCAAGTCTGTAATAGGGGTCTGGAGCAAACAGGACACTGGAGTCATTTACTCATCAAAAAAACAACACTAAAATTAGTTTAGCACACATTGTGGGCACAAAGGTTGGGCTTCAGCCTTTAAAGCCAAATTTACACTTAACATTCTTGCACATTTTATAGAAATGTTTGGTCGTAATTTGAGATCACAGAGATCAAATAATGTGACACACTTGTGCAAAGATGAGGAAGATGAGGAAGATGAGGAAGTTCTGGCAATTTGGAGAAGAATTGCTTTAGTCAGCATCAACACAAACTTTGTCCAGAGTAAACTTTAAGTTAGAAATACAGGTTTATGCTTGAGAACAGGAGGAATAATGTTTGTGGGATATTCTTGTTATATCTGAAGAATGAGTGGAGGATGAATATGGAATATTGACGCATGTTGTGACATAGAAGTGATGTTAGTAATAAAATAGACTAGACTTGCTGGTTGACTCATTGACTTTTTGTCCATTAACGTGTCCATTTTACATTTCACCATCACCAATACCCAAATGACCTGTAGTTGAGTTTGGTTCATCCAGTACCATGGAGGTTCAACTCATTACCAAATACATTTTTGTAATGATACGTGATGATCCCAATTGTTTGGGATTTTAACTGTGGCTGCTGCTACAAGTCCACCAAAGGTAATGGGGAAAAAATCTTATTACCTTAAAAGGTAATAAAAGTTTTCTGCATGTTGAGAAATCAAAATTCAAATCAGATTGTATTACTGCTATAATCCAAAAGAGTGTTAGACCAGCATTTATTGTGGATTTATACTTGTGCAATTTAGTTAAATGTATCTAAATCATTGAACCTGGGTAAAAAAGGAAGATAGCGACCAAGGAGAATTGAAAGAACGTGTGTGTTTTTTTTGTTGTTTGTTTCTTCAGAATTGATATTATTTAAATGTCATCTTGTTTTTGACTTCTTGAGGTTTGGATTAAAATCAGTTTAAGAGGCCAGTCAAACCGGTTTGTCTCCGGGAACACAATAGTAATAACTTGATTTGACCTTTTTAGTCCTGTCATCCTGAACACTACCTTGTCAGTGCTTTAGATCGAGTGCAGGCTTCTGAGGCAATGAAAGCTGGGATTAGTATGAAGCCCAGATCTCTTTGTATTGAGATCGAGAGATATTACTATGTGGGTGTGTGTGTGTGGGTGAGCTGGGATTTTACTTGTAACTCCTCATCAAGCTCCTCACTCCTCGAGTTTACACTGGGCAATATTTATTAGCCGGAACTGACAGTCTCGCCCAAACACTCTCTCATGTGTAGTTTTAAAGTATAAAGCAGGATTAGGAGAGGAATTTGAGTGAGTGTGTGCATATGACACAACCGCTGGCATAATTTATATTCAAGTAGTCAAAACCTTTTTTTTTTTTTTTTTGAAATAAATTACAATACAACCAGGGTCAACCAAATGGAGTCATGAATGAAAGCTTGCCTACGATTAACTAAAGCTAGCAAATTGTGAAGTGACCTAGTATACTATCAGCTATGTCGTAGAAATATATATATATACATATGTTATAGAAAAATTTTGAGCTGTAATCATCAGCGCTTTATTGAATCCATTTCCCCCAATGAAGGTAGGACAGTAGAATTACAGTGTGTGCTGTTTTTAAACCATATTTCCCCTCATGCTGGTGTCCTTGTAAGACGGAGAGCTGAGCTACACTGCTATATGACCTCAGTGCAGGTCACATGTGTACAAAAAAAATAATGCCATGTTTTGTGCAAAATGTTATATTGCGTGATTTCCTTTACCCCTCCCTCTCTCACATGTTTCTGAACCATGTCCTGACCTTTAGCAGACCTCCTCGCACGGAGGAACTGGCTTTACCCTCATAATCCCTTGTTTCTTCCATTTCTATCCTTCTTTGTTTACTCTCTTACTTTCTCTCAGCTCATGTGCAAGTGTGCCAACAATCCCAGCAACACCAGCAGCCAGCAGCTTGGAACAGGATGTAGACTTTTGGTCAAGTACGAAACGAGCTGAAATTGCTGAGCGGAATTCGGCCTGCAGCCGTGTGTTTGTGTGCGTACGTCTCCCAAGGGAGCACATGTTTGGACTCAGACCATACACTGGCTGCTAAAACCAAGCGAATCGACTCTCAAATCTCTCACAAACACACAAACATGTCTCGGTTTTGTCTGAAGTAAGTTTTTTATCCCATATTTCCATCCTGCTGAAACAATCTGTTCCACAAGCTACCAGTCTCTTTCATTTCATTTAACCAGTGTTTAGAAAGCGTTAACAAATACACATTGCCTGAAGCAGTAACTGCTCTACATTTTATATGACATCACTGTGAAAAAAAAGAAAAATGTAGATTGTATCTTTGTCAATTATACTAACTGTTTTGTTTGATACCTGACCTTCGCAATGCAAAACCGAACCATAACCAAGCCAGAGAGTTCAATTGTCAATAATTAATTAGTCACAGAATGCCAATTTCTCCCAATTAGCTTTAAATAAGAGTTGCTGTTTGAACATGTTAGTTAGCATTGCCAAAGTATTGAGCAATTTCAAATATAAACATAAACCCAACAAACTGCAAAAGAAAAACCTTAAATCACGCTCGCTGTTTTCACTCTTAGCGCCGCCATGTTGAAGTCACAGAATCGCCAATTAGAGAAATCAACGCTGGAGAAACGCCAACTTTTCAAGTAGGAATTGGGAGTTCAGAATAGTTAAAACTTATAGTCACTTAGACATGAATAAAACATACAGTACATAGCCCTATCACAGTGCACTGATGGCAGAAGGAGCCAATGGTGGATTTTGCATTTGCTTTTCCTGGACCCTCATTAGCACTGTTTGGGTCTGTTATAACTGGTGAGTTGCATTGGTTTGTTTAGATTCCTGTAGAGCATACTGTAAGAGGCATTCTGCCTATTGGTGTGGTGTTTTAACTAGTCATGTAATCGTAGTTTAATGATCACATAGGGTGTGTAATATAACCCATTATCCTGCCTGCTGTTACTCTTTAGACTTACAGGAATTCAGCATGTCTTCAGTAGAGATTTACAATCTCTATGTACAAAATTCCAAATAAAGGTGAAATATATTTTCTTAGTTCTTTCCTATTTGTATATTTATTAACTTAGTTAATGTTAGTGGTGATGATCTAATGATTTCAGATATAATGTTTTTATGCTCATGGTATTCCTTCAACGCAGGATTCATTTATTATGTAATAAAAAAAATATTTAGAAAAAGTTCATGTCACAGTTGTATGTGAAGTAATTGTGTATATAAAATTTGGTTTGAAAGAGTGTGTGTGTGTTTGTGTTTGTGCTTTTTTGTTGTTGTTGTTTGTTTCTTCAGAATTGATATTTTTTAAATGTCATCTTGTTTTTGACTTCTTGAGGTTTGGATTAAACTCATTCAGTTCAAGAGGCCAGTCAAACCGGCTTGTCTCCGGGAACACAATAGTAATAACTTGGATAATTGTCAATTTTTACTGTTGTAATGGAAGAAAAGTCAAGCACACACATGCCTGTGTGCTTCCCTGAATGCCATATTACACAGTTGCTAAAATTTAAAGCCTTGTCGTAATGGAATTTAAATTGTTTATTTTTAGAACCTCCGTCGATATCCAATTGTGTTTTGATGATTTCACCTGTCTGAGAACTTTAGGGTCGACATTTACGCTGAGATATTGGGTGTGTAAATACAGTCGGTTGCCAATATATTATTATTTATTTTTTTGCATGTGTAGGGGACAAAGTCTCAAGTTTCACTCTGAATGCAGTACTAAATGTTCCCAAATTTCACAAGTTCCATTTTTTTTAGAATATAAATGTAATTTATTGAGCTTTTACAACTATTCAGTTTGTCTCAGCTGATTTAAATGTGTTAAATGTATGTTATTAAAGAACAAGTTGCGAATTTTGCCCATCGGTTTATGGTTACATTTAATGTTGTGTAATGTAGCCCCTTCTATTGTTTTCACCTCCTCT